>NC_056729.1:822827092-823107099 GCF_019279795.1 Protopterus annectens
TATAGTTAATTCTTTTAGCATTTTTCCTTTAATGTGATTGTGATTTGCATAACTATGCATTTATATAACATACACATTATTTTACAATTACCTTACATGGATTTCAGTATTTTTTTTATTTATTTAACTGTTTAAATGTCCTGCCATTAATTTTACAAAAACTGTTTGACTAATACCATCTGTGATTTTATTTATTTTTAAAATTCAGAACTTTAACTATTTGGTGTTACTATACAATTATAACATATGTTTATTTATATTTGCTGTTGTCTGCCTTTTGCTTTTGTGCATTGTAAACAAATGTACTCTAGATGAAAAGAACACACATGCATGTCTGTCTTGTATCTGTATATCTTTATACAAGCATGTCAGTCTTGTGACTTTAAATCTTTATTCTTATTAACTATTTTTATTTAATTTTTATACACTAGAACAGTTTTGTTTACCTTTTGACTATGCTAATGAATGGCATTCATATGCTTTACTTTACTGTAGTACTGATAGATGTCTTGCTTTAACTGAATGAAAGTAAAACATTTAAGAATGATCTGTCCAGACATCAGATCCTACCATCCTACCATGTATGTTTAACCATTTTCAAAACATAAACATATTATAAAATATATTTATTTTGCACAGATTAGCTGTGTATGCAGGAAGTTCCCAGTCTCTGTCAGTTCAGCTAATTTATTTCCTTTATCCTGCAACTGCTGTTGAATTTCCAGTAATGTTGCATGGTCTTTCTGACATTCTTTAGTAAGCTGTTCTGCTGAATTTGAAACTCCTATCCACTTTTGAAAAGATGTATGTATAACTTGTCTAAGCTTCCTGAACTCATTGTGTCTGTCTTTTAGAAGTTTATTACATTTCTTTGTAACAAAATGTACTAGAGTTTCTATCAGTAACTGATTTGACTGTTGTTGCAACTCTGAAATAAACCTTTTGCATCTGGTGACAGAACATAACTGTCTAACATTTGAATATAATGTCAACATATTAACTTTTCTTGGTTCTTTACCTTTACAATTTTTGTCTGTACAGTCTAACCTTTGGATAATGGCATGCACTGTATTTTTATGACATTGTAAACATTTTTATACCACACATGATTTTATTTCAGATACCAGTCAAATATTATAATCCATTTGCATAATGCCTTACTATCAAATTGCAATCCATTTGCATAATGCCTTACTATTAACTTGCCCTAATAAGGTTTTACATTTGCTAATATGCTGTATATACATTTATTCTGTTATTATTATTACCTCTATGGCATTCATACTGTATGTAACACAGAATAATTTTCTTACCAGTCAACAGACAGGCAGATGGCCAAGCTGCTTTACTGTAGATGGTTGAAATGTTTCTGTAGCCACTTGTGAAGTTGGTACAGCAAAACTGGCAGATTCAGTCTTACAACTTCGTCTTGTACCTTTTCTGGAGAATTTACGGAACTGCTCCACCTTCCTGCAATGCAGTCTCTCCGGATTTAGATATCTATTAAACTGTATTGCTAGAAACTGTTGAAAACTGTAGAAATCTGAAGTACTTCACATAAACGTTACTGTGCTTTTACAGGAGTGACATTACCCATTCACTCCCCCTGTTTTTGGATACAGGCTAGGAACGTTGTCAAAGGATCACCATTGAAAAATTATATTGCTCTGCTTGGTGTGGCACGTCAGGGTCACCATTGAAAAATTTTATTGATGCTGCTCTCTGCTTACTTCTGCTTGGTGGATTTGAAGTCTTCTTAAAACACACAGTCTTGCTGTGCTGTTTACTGCTGAATCAGAGACACATCATGACTCCATCTGTAGTCTGTTTAAATCACCAAGCCTTTCAAACTGCACACTGATAAAGAAATATATTTTGCAGCTATAAGCACAGTTACAGATAACTTATTTTATAACAAACCACACGTAGTCTGTCAGATTTGTAGCATATATTTACAAAGTTTTCCTTCATTACAGATATGAATGATGACTTCTACAAAATACCTCTCTCTGTCCTTCTCTCTGTCCTTCTCTCACATAACTGAACTACTACAATCGCTAAATACAAAGCTAGTCATGCACACATTTCCTGGGAAGTCACATAATGTCTGTTTTTAGACTTTTCTATTGTCCTTTTGTGATTTAAGCACTTTTGCTGATGTGAGGATGCCATTCTGAAAGGAAACATCTGTATAAGCTGTTCCTACTGGAAAAACATCACGTATTGCTGAATTTATAAAAAAGGATGTCTGTTAATAGATATTTGTTCTGCAAACATGAGAAAATCATATAATCCTTGCTTTCCAATATTTCTTTGTTAGGCATTTCTTTTTGATGCTGTGAAGAGAAGCCTGTCTGTTATACATATAGTATGAATGCACATTTTACATTGCTAAACTCTATACATATATTCAAACAAACTTTTTATTCTATGCTTTATCTTTCAGCATATTTATATTGATAATATCTAACATTATTTATAATTTAATCTTAGTTTGGATGACATGGATGACATAAGTTACAGCTGTGACTCAACTAAGTGTGTAGCACACCTTGCAAAGATGTTGAGACACACAGAATGTAAGCTAGAACATGGTTCAAGTCCCACATTATTTTTTAAGCATAAATGATATTAAGAATTTTTTACAATGAAAATATATTTTCACCTTTGTTTGTCTCATTTGAGCATTATTCACCTATTCACAAGCACACCATATGGCTGCAGACAAAAAAGATATATTGTAACTTCCACAACAAGTACATTGTTACTTCTTTTGCTTTCCTTCAAGCAAACATGCTAAGCAGCGTTGAGCTGAGGACAGCACTAATGTACAACACCTGCAGATCCACAACATCTGCAGACAAAAAAGACACTGTAACTTGTAAAAAAAAACATTGTTGCTTACTCTGCCTTGTGTGCAAACATGGTAAGTGGTGTTGCATAGCAGTCAACACTCTAGACAGTAATGAGTGTAAAAACTACAGCTGTTGCCTATTTTCCTCTGTGACAACAGGTGCTCATGGGTATATACATGTGAGCCAGGGTTTTAATCTGACATAAGCAGGAACCACAGAAGCACCAAGGAATGATGGAAAAAAAACAACAGCTGGATTCACCAAACACAATTTAATGCAAAATCTTTCTCTGTCTCTGACGTCTCGGCCTCAGCCTTCAAGGAGTACAAATGAAATAAAAAACACCATGCTTATATATACAACCAAACTTACTTAATTAGAACAATTAAACAATTATACAATAATTAAAACTTAAACTAGCAGCATTTTCCAATTAAAATCCTCATTCAGTCCATCTGGAAACAAAGTCTTAAATTTTAAAATATAAATAGCCTCTTTATGCAATAACATTTGTTTAATATTCAAATGTTCATATTTATCATCATATAATTGTTCTAAAATTGTTGTCTGTAATGTCTTATGATCACTTCTATGCATTTCTGAGAAATGCCTGGCAACAGGGCTCTCTATTTTATTATTAACAATGTCCCTGATATGTTCCAAGAGCCTTACCCTAAAGGCTCTCTTGGTTTCTCCTATGTAGAACTTTTTACAGGGGCAACTTAAAGCATAAATAACCCTCTCAGAATTACAGTGAAAAAAGTTGTTTGTTCTAAAAGGAACATTATTAATGTATTCAAAACTAGGGACCACAAAGCTGCATGCTTTGCACTTGCCACATTGGTGAGTCCCTCTACTGTTGAAATTATAAATCATTGTATCATTAGAAAAATTAAATTTACTTTTTACTAAAAAATCCTTGATGCTTCTTCCCCTCTGATATGAAAATTTCAAATTTACATTTAACCAAGGTTTAACATTGCTCAAAGAACTAAAATAATTCCAAAATTGCACAATTATTTTAGTAAATTCAGAGGTAAAACACCCAAAAGTGGTAACAAAGTACATAACATCCTTCTCTCTTTGTATATTTTGACCTTTGGGAAAACCATCCCTCTCATTGTATATAGCATAATTATTATTATGTGTCTCAACATGTCCACACAATCTCATATAACTCTCTTCTAATATGGTCGTATTATAACCTCTCATGGAGAAAGAATTGAGCAACAAATCAACTTCACTATTAAACTCTACATCACTATTACATAATCTAGAAACACGTAACATTTCTCCATATGGTAAGGATTTGATAGTATGTGGGGGATGGCCACTAGAGCCATGTACATATTGAACTACACCTTCAAATTTCCTATTTACCGATGTTACCAGTTTACAGCCACTAGAGATATCTAGAACAACATCAAGAAAGGGCAGTCGAGTGTCCATAATTAAACCATCAAAATCCAAATGAAACCTATTGGACTTTAAATCTAAAATAAATTGATGGGCCAAAGACTGTTCCCCCTCCACCAAAAAAATTAAATCATCTACATATCTATAGTATCTAATCACATGATTGTGAAAAAATTTATGTTGATATATATATTCCAACTCAAAAAGACCCATGGCTAAATTAGCATACATGGGGGCAAATGAAGCCCCCATGGCTGTGCCTCGTTTTTGATGGTACAAATATGATTAAACTCAAAAAAATGTTAGTTAAAGAGAAATGTGTCAGTTCAACTATGAACTCCGTAACAGGAGAATTTCCCAGAAAGGATCTCACTGCCTCAATACCAAACTGGT
Organism: Protopterus annectens; assembly: GCF_019279795.1. Classification (NCBI taxonomy): domain Eukaryota; kingdom Metazoa; phylum Chordata; order Ceratodontiformes; family Protopteridae; genus Protopterus; species Protopterus annectens. The sequence goes on from NC_056729.1 coordinate 822,831,757, forward strand.
GACTAATGTTGGTATATAAACTTTTAACGTCAATAGTTAACCAATACATATTTTTGTTCCATTTGACATCACTAATTTTATTCAAAAAATCAAACGCGTCAGTTAAAAAAGAGGGCAATTTTTTAACATAAGGTACAAAGTAGTTGTGTAGAAAAATGCCCAGATTGCGTAAGAAATATTTACGCCCTGAAACAATAGGACGTCCAGAGGGTTTTAATAAGTTCTTGTGCATCTTAGGCAGGCAGTAAAAATATGCCATACCACAACCCTCCACCTGAAATGTATTCTTGACATCCTTAGTTTCAAAATATCCTAGCCTTAGGCCCTTATGTATAAGATCATTATACTTAAGAATAGATGCCTTGTAACTATTAATATCACATGTCTCATATGTACTTGTATCATTAAGATGCACCATGCACATGTCGAAGTAGTCAACCAAATTTAAAACAACAAGTTTATTGCCTTTATCGGCAGGTTTAAAAACAATATTATTGTTCTTACATGCTAAGCAGTGTTGAGCTGAGGACAGTACTAATATACAACACCTGCAGATCCACAACATCTGCAGACAAAAAAGACACTGCAAACATGGTAAGTGGTGTTGCATAGCAGTCAACACTCTAGACAGTAATGAGTGTAAAAACTACAGCTGTTGCCTATTTTCCTCTGTGACAACAGGTGCTCATGGGTATATACATGTGAGCCAGGGTTTTAATCTGACATAGTCTAAATTTTATAAATGCTGGTCTACTTAATTTTAGATAAAAATCAACAATGTAAAGATAACTATACATAACAATTACTATGTATAGCAGTTGATATCATGAATTATATGTGTGACTGGGGATATTTAACATTTGTGGACCGGGAAACTTCAACTAGGACAGAGCCTATTTTCAGCAGAGACCTGGTGAGAAACACTCCAGACACATGTCTTTGGAATGTGGGAGGAAACCCACATGAACGGCATGTGGACTCCATACCGAAGGCACCCTGGCCAAGAATCAAAGCAGAGCACCACTTGCTGTGAGGTGACAATGTTGACCACTACACCACTGCATTGCCCAACAACTCTGACAATTATGTTTCTGTAATTAAATGTTTCTTTTTTGCCCTGGGGTGGACTTCATACTTTACTGATAGTCATCTTCGCAACTCACATAACACAAGCATAGCTGAAAAGCAAAATATATTGTGTTGTCTGACCCAGAACTCAGAAATCTTGTCTGAAAGTAATACATGTTTATGCATTTCCAATATATTGTCACATATTACTCCTGCATCACACATCAGAATACAAAATCTAGGACTTTGTCAGGTCACACACATACATGGTTAACTGAATTTTAGCACCACTCACTTTTTAATGTATCTATATAATTAGTGAGCATGTCTGACAGGCACTTCCTCTGTAACAATGAGGAAAAAACAACTGTGGAAGAATATGTGTTGTTGATTTTACATAGGTTTGAATCCTTCACTGTATAAACTACTTTTATCACTGTGTAAGGCCACACTAAATGTGTCAAGTCATACAATTTAAACCCCCTCCAATTTAAGTTATTAACAGGTACAGCAGCAGACAAACCATAAATTGATGCCAATTGTCACATTACCCTTCCTATTTCCTAAACTGACTTCCTCTCTGTGGTTGATATGGTAGTGCATGTTTGCCACATATTTGCACACTGACCGTAAAATGCGATAACATGAATTGGCAGGAAAACACTTTAACTGTTATTGGATGACCTGTGCAGACATGGCAGTAGCTGACAAGGATAGTACCCAATTCAGGGCTCAAAGATGGAGTGTAGAGGAGTCAAGAATATCCACTGCACTCCTTGTAAAGCACCACAGCCTTAAGTTGCTGCAGCAGTACTATACCAGGCCTCAATATAAATCAGAGGCTTTGACAGTCTAGTTAAGGCTGTCTCCAGTGCAACTGTCATTCCACACACTGGGGAGAAATTCAGGCATCATTACAACAACTTGAAAAGGCACAAGTAGGAACAACTCAACCAGCGGCTGGATGAGATTAGCACTGCTGATATCCCACGGTTGCATAAGTATACAGATGAAGGTACTTAAACTAATATAGCAAGCTAGAGATAGCCAAGACTGGTATGCTTAATGTTTCTCTCTTTTTCTCTCCTTATTTCGTTTTCAGCTGCTAAGGAGATTTCATTGAACAGGGAAGTCCATGCTGAATGCTTAGAAAGACTCAGAGAAGCAAAGGGTATGTATGCAACACAAATTGACATCAATTTATTTAAATTATTGCTGTTCTATACATTATTAGAACATTAAGCATGATTATCTTAAGTGTAAAAACAAACATGCATGCTTTATTCTTTAGCTTATGATAATTGTAGGAGTCAAGTGTAATACTGTATTCAGATGTCGCAGGTTCAAATCCCAAACTTACCAAAAAATATTTAATATTAGTCTGTATTATTTTTAAAAGGCATATAATGGTTCTAATTACTTGTTTTCTTTTTCTTTTTCGCTTACTCCATACCTTGTTTTTTTTTTTTATATGTGTGATCATACCATTCTGATAAAATAATTTCCTGCCAACCAACAAAATGATTTCCAGCACGTGGAGGTAGGCCAAACACTGTGGCTCAGTCTGCCACTCATCCAATGACTGATACACCAATGCCCAGTACACCTGGGATGCAAACTGGCAGTATTGCCTCTGTAACCCTTGCATTACCTGGGCCTGCAACGTCAGATAACAGTATCCCAGCAGGTGGTGCAGTGGTACCCTCCAGGGGTATTGGTGGAGGTGGGAATTTTATCTCCCACTAGGAACTGCCAGGCATGGTGCATGAGGTCATAGAATGTAGCATTGGTGCATACCGCAGCCATCTGGAGAAGTTGCTTGTGGGAATGCAGAGAAAACCCAGATGTCAAGAAATCCAACACAAAAACTGAGGAAAGGGCAGTGATGACAGTTCTGAGGGTGAGGAGCAGATTCTCACTGTCCCCATGTTTGACAGGCATGTGTCTCTGATGTCCCCTTCCTATCCCCAATAATGGTGTCCCCAACCTTTTGTGTCCCTCACTGATCCTGTCTCTGTCTTGTCTGTCCTGTTTGTCTGCACCTGCTTACCTGCTTCCTCATCTACCCTACTTACCTGACCCTGACATTCCTATATCCCTTGCCCAACATTCCTCTTTTTAAAATGAAAAAAAAAGGGCACCTGTCCCACAAAAAAAAAAAAAAAGATTTGCCCCATACATAGTTCTCCACTTCACATGTCATCTCAATGCACTTGATTTTGTCCAATTGACTGTACAACATGATTGCATTGTTGTCACCCATCTGTGTTGGGGACAGTCCAAATTGATCTGATTTTCTATCCATGTTCATATTATACTGTTGAAGAAGTGGATAGCTAAGGTTCTTTCCTAATTCCCTCCTGCACATTCCTATATCGCTTCTCCTTTTTTCTTCCCCTGCTTGCCCCCATTTCACTTTCCTATTCACTCCATTTTCACACCTTTAATGTGGTTAAAAAAGAATCACACACCACACACATGACAGAAATGCTCCCTAATAAAGCCTTTCAAATTTTGCAGGTGATGCAGTGGTGCAGTGGTTAATGTTGTCACCTCACAGCAAGAGGTTCTCTGGTTTGATTCTCGGCTGGGGTGCCTTCTGTGTGGAGTTTGCATGTTCTCCCTGCATTTGTGTAGGTTTCCTCTGGGTACTCCAGTTTCCTCTCACATTCTAAAGACATGCGTCTGGTGCATTTCTCCCCAGGCCTCCGCTGAAAACAGACTCTGTGGAACCTAGTCAGACCTTCCCAGTCAACAAATGTTAAATAAATAATAAAATTGTCTTCTGCTTTTGAGTGGAGTTTGGCATCATGCAACCAATGCCAAAGGATGGTGAATGGCTCTTCATGTCTTATGGCATCAGCCGTACTAGTACGGTTACCGCCATACAATACTGTTTAAACCAGTTGTGCTAAGGGAACACAGAGTTAAAGCAAAGTAAAGGCAGTACTTTAAAACCTTTACTCAAGCAGTTATTTAGACTGCTGAGTGTATAAAAATGCAAATCCATATGTGCACTGTTGACATAAACCACTTGACTAATGTTTATTTTTATAGGTGCATAATACATTTCAAGGAGTGAACTTCACACCCTCCACACTGCAAAGTTTCTGCATGCTTTATTTTTATACATTACTTCACTGCAGTCATTGGTTCCTATATTTGCAGGAATTATCACATTTACTTACATAATGCCATCTTTACACCATGTGCAAATGAATCAGCTTGATCTGGCTTTGAACCCTGTGTTTTTTTCTGCAGTAAACAATCAGGAGACTGCTCTTACACCTGCTGCCAGAGGGAAATCTAAGCAGCACATGTATTTCTTATACTCAGTACTGTCTGCAGGGCTGATGACCATGCCTTGCTACTTCCCCTGTTTGTGCAAAGGAAGGTGAAACAATAGACATATCACTATTTTCCCATTTAAGTAGAGAATCACATTTGCTCATTACTTAACTCCACACAAACAGAAAAAGCAATGGCAATGGTTCTTAATGTCATAAAAGTTATGACACAACATTTCCTATATAAACTTCACTGTGAACACCATATATCTCCCATAGCAAATATGCATAACTACTTGTCAAGTTCAAGTTGTATTCATTCAATATGAATCTCACATGTGCAAACACTTTACCATCATTCACACAAACCAGTTGCTTGGTGGTACACTATGTAAAGAGATGTTTGACATGTATTACTATGTTTATTGCCCAGTTATTCTTCACCCCTCAAAATCCATGTGAAAACACAACCAAAAGGGAGGGACTTGTTAGTGACTGAACACATATTTTCTCAGATTCATATGTGCCCTGCACCTATTCACTTCAAAATGGATATGTCAGTAATATGGCAAATGTCAACTACACTACAAAAATAAATAGCACAACTGAATTGCTGTATTATTTAAAGTGGAATAGACAGTGAGATTCTCCTATACATGTCTTACTGTGGACATCAATTATTCGTAATGTGAACACACTCGCATCAACACTTGCACCCATGCTGATTACCAAATGTGTGTGTGCATGTGTGTATGTGTGTGTGTGTGTGTGTGTGTGTGTGTGTGTGTGTGTGTGTGTGTGTGTGTGTGTGACTGAAAGTATATAATATACAGAACATACAGGTGCATGTATGTCTCCCCATTTCTGCAACATGCATTCCTGACAGCTTATTGCATATAGTTTAAGAAGATGTTCAAAGTATATCTGCACATTGTAAGCAAAACAGAAAATCCAAAGTCCACACTTTATACATCACTCTCATAACAAGATATGTAACCTGCATCACAGAATGATGATGTCAAAATCTATAAAGACTACTATGTCAAGGAAAAATCAGACTTTGTTTATGGTGCAGATATTAACTAATGTGTTCTGTAGATGTAAGGGTTCAATTAACACAACATCCAAACTGTGTGTGTTTCTGTATGTGTAAGTGTGTGTGTGTCTGTGTGTTTTTTGTCAGAAGAGCATGATATTATATCCTACTGTCAGCAAACAAATCTCATGGCAAACAAAAATGTTTACAGTCGCACATGCCTACACAGCCATTTCATACAGGCCTCCCAACATCTCCCAAGTATACACTAATGATGTCATCTGTTATAAAGTGTTCTACAACAGTGTAAAAGTCAGACTTGCACTGTGGCACTTGTGTTAATTACTGTGTTCTCTAGCTTGTGTAACTAGTTAGACAGAGGATCTAATCTCACTGCAGTTAACTTTGTGTGTGTGTCTGTGTGTGTGTGTGTGTGTGTGTGTGTGTGTGTGTGTGTGTGTGTGTGTGTGTGTGTGTGTGTGTGTGTGTGTAGTCAGAAGAGCTGGAGGTGTGACATGGAAGAAAGCGGTAACTGGACACATTTTCTGGGAGTGTGGTGAGCTGGCAGACTTTAAGGATTGCCTGTGGGCTGCAATGTCAGAGATGCTGGGTGGACAGATTAGTGTGACAAAGGAGACGGGTTTTCTGAGCTATGATACAGAATTAGAATTATTTAAGGTAATGTATTGATGGCCACTGCTGCCATTGATTACATGATCCTTACATAACAGCTGTAGTAATATGCCTCCTGAGAATTGTTGACATGGGATGATGCTATGTATATTGTTTCCTTTCTACAGCATGTGTTTTTCTAGTGGAGTATACCATCAGTCTAGCCATTTCTCATTTAACTATCACAGTGACACTTGCAGTATGGCACAGGTGTGCATGTGTATACCTATCAGCTTTAAATGCTCTGCGAGATACATCAGTATAATGTCATGCTGAACACATGGGCACAAACACCTTGTTTCATCCACCTTTTGTAATTCTGTTATGTACACAACCATATAAGTAGTCCCAATTCGCTTGCAACCTTGATGAATTCATTATATGCACAATTGTGTTGCTATTCACAAGAATTGTTGAGGTGGTCCCCAGCAGCATTGTTTGACTGACAGCATTTGTGTCAGTAATTGTTCTGCATTAACTGCATTCACTTCATTTGTAATGTGTCCAAATATGGTAACAGGGCACTCACACACAGCTTTACATTGAAAAACATGCATGCATATGATGTGCAATTGATGTATTTATGTGACATAGGTAGAGTTGTATGACGGTGTGAAGAATTCCACTGTTTTGCATGTGGTGCATACCCAAGGCAATATTAATAGGTGTTGTCACAAATCATTTAAATAAGTACAAAATTATATGGGGAATACACAACTAAGTGCAGAGCTGTTTGTGGATTGCATCACACATATTCAACTGCAGGAAATAAACAATCTGCTAGCTGACCAATTTGTTTCAAACTTCACCCCCCCCCCATATCCACACTGGACATCATCCAAAGCATATATGCAAACATTACTCAGCTTGTTTTCTCAAGAGAGCAGGTAATCTGTGCACTCTCTAAGATTAAAAACATGACATCAATGGGCCTTGACAACATTCCATGTTGCTTTTTGAATAACTTGTAACCTGACCTAACAGACACAATTGGATCCCTACTTGACCACAGCCTCCAAACAAGCTATGTTCTAGCAGAAGGGTGTACAGCAACATTCATCCATCTGAACAAGGGGGACCATCACCTGATGCAAGGAATTATAGAGTCATAAGCCTGACTCATCTCATCTGTAAGACAATCAAAAGAATCATCACAGATCTAATAAAAAATGACACAGGTAATCTCCCGACTGTGTACACAACCTGTTTTGATTCATTAAGGATATATCATGTCTGTTAAATCACTTTGACTTCTTCAAGAAGGTCAACAAAGGCATGGATGAGGGAAAAACTATGCATCCTGCCAACTAGACTTGGCCAAAGAATTTGACACACCATCCACACTCAGATATTACAGATAAACTGCCTCAACTGGCCATAAACACATACACCAGGTAAGTAACCAAATGGATCACCAACAGGACATGTACTGTCAAAGTGTGTGAATTCACCACTAGCAAGAAGTCAGTAACCAGGACTGTACCACAGGGTTCCCATGCTATACACTTTCCTGTTTGGTATTTGCTTCCAGAAGTCAAGACAAACTTAGACAACCTTTGTCTTACCAACTTTGTGGATGACTGCAAAATATGGACAGTCATTCAGTCCTAGAAAACTATAGATATACTATAAAAACTATTAATGCACAAAAATGGTTTATGTCAGAGCCATGGTAACACATTAAATGAACTCAAAAGTGTAAGTATTCCCTTTTGAAAAGCAAATACCAAAGCTACTTACAATATGGACAGCACATCCCTATCAGTAAACCTAGTGGTACATGATCTGGGCACTCAGTTACGTAGTAATTGAATGTCATCCTCCAATGTGTCCACAGTGGTGACAAATCCTTAGTATGTGGCATAACTCATAAGTATGGGCAGACTATCCACAGCAAAGGACATTATTATGCCATCGTTCTCAGCCCTCATCACACCAGTAATTGAATACAATGCATCCTTTTGCATATACCTCACACACATCTGCAACAGCCTGACCAAGCCCTGAATTTTTGCACAATGAAGATACATGGTGCAAACTAGAAGTAATATGTAGGTTCATAGGTTCATAGGTTCAAACTAGGCTATCTGCCCTAGGGCATTTATAAGCCTAGCCTGAGTCTGTATGGCTTTCACCACCCATTTAAATTAATTTTGCTATGCCATTTTTCGAGGTTAGTATACTGTGCCTCTGTCTAACAGTGACACAGAAGTGATACCCGGGGTAAACCTATGATCTCCCATCCACACATCAAGATTCCTCTTGAAGAGAGTCAATGAGGGACTCTGCCTAACCTGGACTGGGATTTTATTCCAGAGTGAAGGGAGCCTCTGGGTTATGAATCTGTCCCGCCAGCATGTCCTATTTATTTCAGTGCTGAGGTTCAAGTCTCTCGAGCGCATAGCTCGATGGGATTTGGATTTTCTGAGGTGCAGCATGTCCATTAATTCCGGGTTGGACATAGCTTTATACGTCAAGCACAGATCACCTCTGAGCAGGCGGTATGCCACTGAGTAGAGCTGGAGTTTCTTTAACCAGGCAGCATTTAGCATCTGTTTGAGCCCTTTGACCCTCTTGATGAGGTACTTTTGGAGTTTTTCCAGTTGCTGCAGGTGTCTGGTAAGGTACATCCCAAAAGGGGCATTGTACTCAATTATGGGCCTGATGAGGGGTGAGTAAAGAGGCACGATGACCTCCCCTGATCTAGATGTGAATCCCTTCATGTTTAGGTGGGCTATATAAAATGTTTTTCTAACCACTTTGGCCATGTGGTTGTCAAATGAGAAATTGCTATCAACTTGGGTCCCCAGGTCCCTAATTACTTATTCTGTACTTAATGGATTACCACCTATGTGGTAATTTGTGGGCACTTTGTTTTTGCCAAAGGGGATGACTGTACACTTTTTGGCATTTAGCTTGAGGCCATGGCTCTGGCACCAGTTGTCTGTTTCTATGAGGCCCTTTTGGAGGATGCATGTGTCGGCTGGAGAGTCGATTATGGTGCCCTGTTTGCAGTCATCTGCAAACTTGGTCAGCCACAGTCCTTCCGTGTTTGCCTGTACCTCCGAGAAATATATACCGAACAAGAGAGGTCCCAGGACTGAGCCTTGTGGGACGCCACTTGTAACTGGTTTGGAGTCTGACATGGCTCCAGCAATTCTAACCATGTGGGTTCTGTCCTTGAGCCAGTTTGCAACCCATCTAGTGACATAGGGATTTATATTTAAGCTGGTGAGCTTATCTATAATGCCTGAGTGGGGTATTGTATCGAAGGCTTTTGCGAGGTCCAGGTAGGCTGTGTGGACCACCTTCCCCTCGTCAATGGCTTTGGTGACTGTTTCAAAGAAATTGACCAGGTTTAAGAGGCAGGATCTGCCCTTAACAAAGCCGACCTGGGTAGGATCCAGTGTCTGTAGGTCCCCAATATCTTTATTTATGAGGTCCATGATGATCCTTTCCATAGCTTTGCAGACCAAGCTAGTCAGGCTTATGGGGCAATAGTTTCCAGGATCCGTTGAGGCACCACCTTTGTGGAGAGGGACCACTGTTGCTGTGCGCCACTCTTTGGGTACATATCCTGTAGTAAGGCTGAGATTGAACAGTAGTTTTATGTTTGGGTTTAGCTCTTCTTGGAGTTCATGTAGGACGCAGCCCAGGACATCGTCTGGTCCCATTGATGCTGTGTTTCTTGCTTTGGAGAGGGCGGCTCTTACCTGAGCATCTAAGATGTCAGGGGGTCAGCTCTCTGCTGGGATAGATATTAGCCCTTTTGGTGGGGAGGGGGGGAGAAGTTTGCGCTGAACCTGTCAGCTAGGATGTTGGCAATGTCTGTGGGTTCTGTGTATTTTTTTGTCATTTTGGACTAATTCTGAGCATATCTGGGAATTCCCACCCAGGTTCCTAACATAACTAAAGAAAGCCTTGTGATTATCCTTAGTGTCCTGTGCAATTTTTCTCTCAAAGCTGGCCTTAGACGATTTTATGAGTGCCCGTAGTTTTTTGCTAATACTGATCAGAGATGCCTTCCCTTTTTGGGATTTTTCTCTGTCATGTAGTAGCTTCCTCCTTCTATTGTATAGTTTGTTTATGGCTGGGGTCCACCAGACAGGACATCTGCCTTTGGAGGATTGGGTCTTGGTTTTATTTGGGATTGCATGATCCATGCATTTCTGAAGGTGTTCATAGAATGCGTTTATAAAGAATTATGTGGTCTGGGCCGTATTTTCCACAGGCCCAGGGGCTTTGAAGGATTCCACCTCGGTTTTGAGGAGTGTGAAATTTGCTTTAGAGAAGTTTTTCACTGTGGTTTTCTGGGCAGGGGGTGGGGTCAGGATGTGAATATCCAGTGAGATTAGTTTATGGTCTGATCTTACCAGTGAGGGATACACTTCTGGTCTGGAGCATAGAGTCCCCATGTTGGTGATGATCAGGTCCAGTATGTTTTCCCCTCTTGTGGGAGTGGTAACAAGTTGTTCCATAGAATTTGAGTTTATAAATTCTAGGAACCTTTGGGCTAGGATGTTGGAGCTAGAGTAATGCTCCCAGTCTATGTTTGGGTAGTTGAAGTCACCCAATATAATGGTGTTTGGAGAGACCTTCATATTTTCCAGTGTTCTCAGGATGGCCGAGTGGGGTTCCTGGGTTTGGGAGGTTGGTCTGTTGCAGGCTATAAACTGGAAGGCAGTTTTACCCACTGTTAGCTGCACATGGATAGTCTCTGATGCTTCGTGCTGTGCCACCAACCTGGAGGTGTGGGTATCTTTGACGAATATTGATACTCCCCCTCCTTTTGTGGTTCAGTCCAAGTTTTGGGGCCGAAAAGCATGGTATGAGGTATAACCTGGTAGTGCTGGGGTGCTCTCGGGAGCCTTGAACCAGGTTTCTGTTACTGCACAGCTATTGATGTTCTCCATGCTAAGGAAAGTTTCGAGTGCGTGTATCTTGAAGTTTAGACTTCTGGCGTTGAGTAACATTACTCTTAGTTTCTTATCCCTTGTGATACCTATGGAGGTGGGTTTGTCTTTTGAGCCTTGCCTAAAAAAGGCACTATGGGGGTTGCAAGAGCCTTTGCCAATATCCAAAAGCCCAGGGGTGACAGGTGCAAGCCATCCCTAGCGAAGCATCTTGGCTTGTCGAGCATGTCATCCCAGGCTGACAGACATTGAATCCCCTTTGAATGACACTAATACTTAAGCCAATTATTGAAATTGATCATCTTGTCTTCATATTGTGGCATCATTCTTGGTGAGGGTAAGATGCTACTCAAGGTCAGGGTCATACCAGCCTGGGCTACATGCTCAGAGAGCTCCTCTATGTCTCTTTTCATGTAGTCCAGGGAGGTACGTCTCAGGTCATTCACACCAGCATGGACAATGACTGAGTCATATTTGTACTTGCCTTGGAGTGACCTGAGTACGTGTGTTATGTGGCGGATCCTAGGGCCCGACAGGCAGCTCACCGTGACCTTCTCCTTGTTCAGCCTGGTGAGCAGGACGTCAGTGTGCCTGATGATAGTGTCACCTATTACAAGTGTATCAGGTGTGTTGTTTAGCCTTAAGGGCTGTGACTGTTCAGCACACTGGCTTTGTGAGCTATGTGTTGCACGTGTTTTGTTTTGGGGTAGCGGTTGTTTGGGTGTCTGCTTTGGAGGTCTCTGCTGCTTAGGCAGATTTTTATTTAGAGCATCCGAGTATGTTTTTCTGTGTTTATGTGCTTGGTTTGCTGTCGTGGTAGGTCTATGTGAGACTGGAATTGTATTGAGTGTGGTTTCCTTCTCCTCCTGACTGGTTATGCCAGTACTGAGTTGAGAGAGCTTAGCCTCCAATTTGGCTATATGGTTGCATCTCTCACATGTGTTGGAATTTGTTGGAAGGAGGAGAGGGTTGTCTGTGTACATGAGGCAGTTGTAACATTGCCTCAAGATTCCCAGATTCACCAGCTCGACCAGACAGGAGATTGACAACTGACCTTTGGACATGCTAGAATAGTATTGGGAATTCCTTTATAATTGAAAAAAGGGCCAATGAGGAACAAGGTACTCAAGGGGAGTTTGTGAGGGTGTGGTCCTTTTAATTTTTTATTGCTGACTTAGTGAGCAAGTGCTAGGTAACTTAAGTGCAATGTGTTACAGGTAACTTAAATGCAAAAATGACAAACAGTAACTTTCTTTCAAGTGAAACATTTACAGCTCTATCACTGTATTATATATGCAACAGACTACTAAGGGTTGATCTGTCTGGCCTACAGGGCACCTTACAATCTGTCCTTGATGGCAAGGATACATATTAATTCAAACTGCATGAGGATCAACTGTTCAAAGGATGTTAACATAGCCTCTGACATACTAAATCATGCTGGGAGATAGGTACATCTCTCACAAACTGCCCTTTATCTGGAACATGTTTGCCATTACATAAAGCGAAGGCCTTTCCTGACCCTCTTAAAGTGGAACATAGATCAGTGAATGTTTAATTGTGATTGCACTCTTGGTGTTGTCCCCATGTACCTCATGAATAGAGGCAGTTGATATTAGATACATAGCATTGGCACATCCTTGTGAGAACATTGTTTACATAGTTATTGAAAATTGTATAAGTCATGTTAAATATGACTAGGTTTTTATGGGATCTTGGGACTTTAACCTAGTACTATCCTATGCACCTGTAAACCTATGATGTACAATTGTATGTTAGGTACAGCTATAGTGTCCCCTGTACAAAATCACTGACATATCAGTATGTCATGTCAGTATTACCAATTTGATAGTTTGCATGAATACATATGCATGCATATCAGGATTTCATGGTTGTATAACATTTTCCATGGCAGTGTAAGGGTGACAGTGATAGTGTGGCACATGTTGTGGGTTTGACATATGCTGACAGAAAGTTAACTCCATGTGTTGTTTGGTATGTGAACACTATCACAATGACAGCTTTGTTACTGATTGAAGTGAGACTTTGCAGTGCTAGAGTTTCTGTGCACATCTGCATAACTGATGCATTGCCATGAGTCTCACATAGTGCTGTACAATTCATTATGATGGATCACTTCTGAATCCACACATCAATTGCAGATGCTGCGGACAATATTCATTGTTCTTATATGTAGCAGATGCATGCGATACACAGCTGTGTGTAGGGAATCCACTCATCCTAGTGTGTTGTTTGTAAGTGTTATTATCCATATGGCCAATACTTATGTCATCCAGGGATACTTTACTCAAGTGTGTCACTTTTGCCACAGTGATCTCCCATACTTCTTGTCATCCATACATAAGTATTCTTTCTGATGCATAACCATTAGGAATTGACAGTGCAGACTTCCCAGTGAGATGTTCTACAATAATTATGTGTGATACATTTTTCTGTGATGCACCAAGAAAATGGCCAGCTCATTGAGAACATCGATGGCATAAGTTATATTCTCAAATGTGTGGATTGTGGCTTATGTGCCATGCAAACCTCTCAGCTAGACAGGATTACCCCTAAGTGAAACTACAGGTGTAACACTGTCCCTTTTAACAACTCCAAAAAGTGATAATTTTTGAAGAAGGTGTGCTGAATTCCCCTCATTCCCTCCAATGCAGCTCTTTACCTTTAACTCCCAGTGGTTGTGGCTTGAGCCTTAATAAATGAAGTTATCACCTTACAGTTCTAACATATACTCATTGACAGAGGTCAAATAACAATCCAGTTGTGCTTGCCATCATGTGTGCTTCAAGATAAAATATTCTGATATCCTGTATGTAGCATGGATTTGGAATTATTAATGCAAATATGAACAAGCAATATTGGACCCCTAGATGTGCAGTAGGAGGTAATTGCAGAAAAACCTGGAGGTGCACTCGGCTGTAATGAGTTAATGACAAATCATTACAATTGTACAGGTGTGTTCCTGCAGAACATGAATAATAACTTGCAATCACATGTTTTATGTCAATGCCACAGATTAATGATGATATTATTTTAAAATTGTCCATGAGAGTATTTGCTTCTGTCTACTGTTGTCCATGAGCCTGTTACTATGTGCCCCTGATTGGTTAATATCTGTGCTGACATTTCAGTCATATTCAAGCAGCTCAGTTTGCACACCTTGACAATATGCACATTTCCCTACTGTATATGCTGTCCTTACTAAATGTTCTCTCCAGTGATCATGTCAGGATGTTTATGCCACAATCAATCATCTCTATTGTTATGTAACTTTGTGTGACAGTCATATAGCATACTACAATGTGTGATGATATAAATATACTAACACAGGAGATAAGACCAGCATTATGTTCTGTACTATGTACATATCTGATTACTGTTATGCTACTGACTTGTCTTCGGAGTGTATGTACATTGGCATGCCCTTATCTGTTGTACATTACCATGTTTCACAAGTCCTCTTCTTCTTTCTTCATTCCTAACATTCATGTCTGTGGCCCTTTTCAATAAGCACACTTCCTCAGACATTCTATGTACCCTTGATGATCACCATAACGCCTTTATTTCAGTATGGCTAAAACAAGTTGTAGGGTACATTGAGCTAAGTACACTTTTCTATAATGTGTTACTACTACATTCATTGCATTCATTTTAGCCTTGGTGATCATTGTGGCTGTCTGCACAATTCTGCAGAGAAAGTTTGCCCATGGGTAAACCAGTCTGCAAGTTCTATATGCCTTTCTGCTACTTTACATGGTGTCCTGACCAACAACACTGTTAATGGCCATGAAACCTCACTTGTATTTGTGTATTCCCAGATACTTGAAGATGTTAATCTATTCCACTGTTTTCCCTTCTCTTTAAATTCTCAGCTTTTTCTGATTCCCCAATTGCTGCCTTTACAGACATTTTGTATTCAGTTTCACCCCATGTGCCTTCAGTTTAGCATTTTATTTCCCTAGACTTTGCTGAAGTTCTTGCTCAGAGTCTGCCTGTAATGCCACATTGTCTGTGTGCATAAACTTTGTTGATCTGTCCCCTCTGACCTGTTTGCTAATGTAGTCCATCATCCACTCCCACTGGACACCCCTTTGTGAGACTGAACACTGTTCGTACTTGCGTCATTGGGTCCTTGTACATAAGTTGCACTAATTCTACCAGTGTTTCTGGTACTTCCAACCATTGCAGGACTGCCCCAAACAGCTCTATTGGGATCCTGCCATATGCTTTCTCCAAGTCTAGGAATGACCAGTTGGACTCATTCCCCATTTCTAGTTTCTGCTCACTCATCTATCTGTAGCACTGTAAATATTGGGTAAGTTATGCTGCATCCTGATCTGAATCTGAATTGCTCATCTCCCATCTAAATTTTACTGCTCTGTGCATTTGTTTATCATTCACCATCTCCAGAACTTTCATGCAATGTGATAGGAGTTTGATGCCTCTGTACTGCCCACAGTTGTGAATATCCCCTTTGTTATAGAACACTGGCACTAGTATGCTTATTCTCCAGTCATCTGGGTCAAACTTTTCTCTCCACACTGCTATTAGTACCCTCAGGAGCCATTTCTCTCCTATCTCACACAGCATCCTTACCATATCTGCTGTGACCTCATCTGTGCCTGCTGCCTTCCCTGATTTGATTTTCCTTAGTGCTGTTCTTACTTTGTCTATGGTGGGCTCCTCCTCTTCTCTCATTGTAGGCTATGTCTAAGGCTTCTTTCAGGTTTTCTTCATTCGCAAGCTGCTGGATGTATTTCTTCTAGCTGCCTTTAATATCCCTTGGACTTGTGAGCAGGTTGTTGCTGGCATCCTTATGAAGGGTGTCTGACTATCTTCTTTCTCTTTCTGTCTTTGCCTTGCAACCCGATATAGTTTCTTTGAATGATCTACTGAGTCACTTTCCATAAGCTAGTAGAGTGCCTCTGATGTTGTTCTTTGCTATTGTATCTCTTCTCTTACCATCTTTGTTAGCCAACCAGTATTCCTTCTTAGCCTTGCCCATATTTCCTATCTCCCACTTTTTCCTGCATGCCTTCCTTCTTTTGATGACTTCCTAGACTTCTGCATTCCACCACCAGCTTTCCTTACGGACCCTATTTTCGTACCTGACTCGGCTGCATATCTGTTCTACAGTCCTCACACATGCTGTTTCGTGGTGCTGCCATTCTTCTTCATCTCCACCTATTTCCTCTTCTTTTGAGGTGCTAGAGCCCTGAGTAGTTCCTTGAACTGTTGTGCTTTCTCTCCAGAAAATGTCCAGGTCTTCAGTTTGGTCTCTGTTGACCTTAGAGCCTTCTCCAACCACTGCTTGCTGTGGATTGTAGCAACCAGTGGTTTATGCTGAGGGCCAACTGTTTCACTGAAGATGACCTTGCAATCACTGATTCTACCCTAGTGCCCTCTCCTTACTAGAAGAAAGTCTACCCAAGTTGCATATCAACCACTCTTGTATGTAATCATGTCACTCACTCTCTCTCTCTCTCTCTCTCTCTTTCTGAATCATTCGTTGGCTACTATCAAGCTATTTGCCAGAGAGAAATGTAGAAAGGCCTGTCCTTTTTTATTCCGATTGCTCCATCCATGTGCACCTAGACAGTTCCTCATATTCTGTTCTGTCTGTCCCAATATGTGCATTAAAGTCGCCCATTATCAACACAAATTCCTGTTGTCCTGCTTTATCTAGTAAGTTCTGCAATTGCTGTTTGAATGCACTCCTTTCTTCACTATTACAACCCTGCTGTGCAGCATGAATACTGCCCTATCATTAAGCTGGAGTCTAATTGCCATGAGTCTGTCACTAATTCTGATGACATCCCTTGATGACATCCCTCACTGCCATCTGAAGGCACTCCCTCACCACAATTCCCATACCATTTCTAGTCTGTCCTTCTTTTTCTGAGTAGTAGACTCTGAATCTCAAGACAAGTGGCTTTGATATACTGCACTGCCCTTCCATCTTGTCTCCTGGATACATAGGATGTCCAGCTTCCTCCTTACCAGTATGTCATCTGCTTCCAACCTCCATCCTATCAGTGAGCCTACACTGAGTGCAGCAATTCTTAGTTTCTGTTTTGCAGGTTGATTTGTTTTATGTACAGCTTTCACTATAGAGCTAATCTGTGTAACCCAACCTGGACAGCTGGGCACTGCCAGTCGGTAGCTTATTTACCCGGGGCTTCTAGGCTTTATGGCAAGCACACACTGGCCAATAGGGACACATACACCCTTCCTGCAGTTAGCATGGGTCCCTGGTGTAGGCCAGAGTTGGCCAGACCCTCAACCTACTTATCACAGCAAATACCCATGCCCATTTTGGCAATATTAGTCAACATGACCAAATCTAGAGCCATATTTTACACCGTTGAGTGGCTAGCCCTCCCACAGCATGCAGTCTGTGATCTGTTTTCTCTTATCTTGAAGATACTGTGAACCACAGTAGATGCCCAAAGCGGTTGCTCTATACAATAGTTCCCCCTATAGTGCATCAGGTTTACTCTGTGCTGCTGCCCACAGCTATTCTTTGATGAGTTTGAGATGGAAACACTCAGCATGTTTTTCAGAAGTGGTGAACATGCAAACTTTAAAGAGGCATTGGCCAGAGGTCAGCATCGAATGTTGTAGCTTGTGCATGGGAGGTGAGGATGTTAACCATTATGGAAACTGGTCTTATTCATTGGTCACCTCAAACAATCTCTTTCAACAGATTAAGAGGCTTTACATATAGGTATCATCAGATGGTCAATATCTAAATCAGACTGACCATATACTTTACAATCAGATATGGAAGCGTTCTAAACTGGCAACAAAAATAAGTCCTGGAGCTACCTGTGGCTCAAGTCATCAACTTCTTAGTACAACATTTAGAAACACAAAAAACTAAAAAAAAATACAAAAAAGTGCCTCAGACAAACAAAACTGTTGCACTACAAATAGCATTAATATTCAATGTACTCTAAAAGTACATTGATGGAGTTGAATTCAATATAAAGAAAAACACTTCCCTGTTGTCTTTGGCACTGGTAGCACGGTCAGATCTAGTTAGAAGTGAGCAAATCAAAAGCAGTGTGCAGTAAGTTAATACTACACAAGCACTGGCCAGAGGTCAGCATTGAACCTTGTGCTGTTGCCCAGTCAAAATGAGTTGAGCTACACTCCAAACAAGATTTTTGAAATATTTATTGTTATTATTAAAGTTTGTTAAAACTGTTAAAAAAATGCCAAAAGTGAAACTTATCTGTAGAAGTCCTTTGGATTTGAATGAAAAGGATTACAGAGCTGCTTTTTGTGATGTTTTTAAATGCCACTAACAGCACCCATCTCTGTATATGTGTGTGTGTGTGTGTGTGTGTGTGTGTGTGTGTGTGTGTGTGTGTGTGTGTGTGTGTGTGCGTGTGCATGTGTGTGTGTGTGTGTGTATATATATATATATATATATATATACACACACACACACACACACACACACACACACACACACACACACAATTGTATGTATATATCTATCTATAACTGGGATAAGTACTGATGGATTGCCACAGCTGTCATGATTTCATCATGAAGGCAAAGCTTAAGTGATCAAATTAGAATGCCAGCCATCGATATATCAGCACTACCCTCTCAGAGGAGTTGTTTATTGCTATTATACAGTGCCGTTATTTAACATAAAAGGCATAGCCTTAAATGCTCAGACTTTTTTCCTCCTGAAGTTTTGCCATTGTCTTCAACAGTTGTGGGCAGCTTCATAATGCACATTATATGCGTTAGATATGTAAATGATTTTGATTATATGGTGCATTGAGGTAAATGCAGCTTCTTTTTTTTTTTGTTTGCTTGTTTTAAATTTAGGAGCACACATGTGCCCTTCTACTTACATGAAGATTAATAGATTCATGAATTCTCTAAAGCAATCTATATTATCTGCTCTTACATCCCTCCAGGAAGTAATATTAGCACCCTAGAAAACATTCTCAATAGCCTTTTTACCCACTTAACACAAGAAACAATTGTCCTAGGCGATTTTAATATAGACTGGACCTTATGTAATTCCCCCACCCCTAACACCCATATTAATCTATTTGGTTTCAATCAAATAATAAACTTCCCCACTAGAATCCACAAACCAAGTAGCAAAGAAACTACTCTTGACTGGATCCTTATAAATAGTCACCCAGATACCTATAAGGTAGGATCTCTCCCTGACAACATTAGTGATCACATTCTAACCTTTATCACTAAACAAAAGAAATATAGCCCAAAAAAGAACAATTTTGGCACCTATCATTCTAAAAAACATTTCCATGCTGAGAACTTTATTAATGAACTAAATGCATGTAACTGGTCATTTCTGAAACTACTTAATCTAGATGAAGCAATCTCTTACTTTAATTCTACTTTCCTTCATATTCTAAATAACCATGCTCCTTTCCGCTCCTCCAGAATCAGGACAAAAATAGCCCCCTGGCTCACAAAACAGACCAAAGAAAAAATGTTTCTACGAAATAAAATATGGGCAAGATGGAGCACCTCTAAAAGCTCTGTAGATCATCTATAATTTAAGCAACTAAGAAATGCTGTCAAAAAGGATATAATCTCAGACAAAAAAAACTACTACTCCCACCTGCAACATTCACACTCTAATAATCCTAAAAAATTCTGGTCTGGCATTAATAAACTTCTCAACCCAGGACATGCCACAACTCCTTCCCCCTGCTCTATTCCTAGTAGTAATCCTCTGCAAATAGCTAATGCCTTTAACAATTACTTCATTGAAACTATTCAAACTTTAACTCAAACTCTAGTTCCCATGTCCCCCACTCCTACACAACACACTAACAGTCCCTTTCCCTCCCTTCATCTGAAACCTGTTCCCATCTCCTTTATCTGCAAACTCCTTCAAAAACTCAAACCCTGCACTCCCTCTGCTGATTGCCTCCCAGCAGAATACCTTCAAATTGCAGCCAAAGCCATAGCATACCCTGTTTCTATCCTGATAAACAGATCCATCTCTGAAGCCTGCATCCCCTCTATTTGGAAATTCTCACATATAATCCCTTTGCACAAAGGAGGTAACTCTACTGAAATCTCCAACTACTGTCCTATTGCTTTACTCTACCCACTAGCCAAAATTATGGAAAAATGTATTCACCATCAGCTACTCCAGCACCTTCTCCAAAACAACTTACTTGCTAACTGCCAACATGGATTTAGGGCCTTTCATAGCACTACTTCTGCCCTTTTAACTTTTACTGATTGCATAAATAGGAATCGTAACAATAACTGTCTCTCAGCTGCTCTATTTATTGACCTTTCCAAAGCCTTTGATATGGTCAATCATAACCTACTTATCAATGTGCTAAAAGCCCAATCTCTTAACCCACAAGCAATCCTTTGGTTCAAATCTTATCTGGAAAACAGACAACAAGCAGTACTCTGGGACAATAATCTATCCACATACCTCCCAGTAAACACTGGAGTTCCTCAAGTTTCTATCCTAGGCCCTCTTCTTTTCTCCATCTTTATTAATGATCTCCATACTGTTTTCCCACAATCCACCTGTATACAATACGCTGATGACTCTACTCTTATCTGTACTGCCAAGTCTTCTTCCTCTCTCCACATCCTTACACAAAATGTATTTAACACAGTTGAAAACTGGTTCACACAACGCTGCCTTCTTCTTAACCCTAAGAAAACTAAGCTACTACTCTTTACTCCCACCATAAAATCTCCTCAGTTCCACTTCACTATTACCTCTGACAATGGAAACTGCATTTCCCCTGATTCTACTGCTCAACTACTTGGCATAACTATTGACCATAACCTCACCTTCGATGCCCATGTTAATAATATTATAAAAACTGTTAATAAAAAATTAGGCTCCCTGTATAGAATAAAACCCTTCCTTACACCTCTAGCTAAGAAATCCATAGCCCAGACTCACCTTACTTCCACCCTATTCTATGCTTCTGCCATTTACACCAATCTATCAAAGCATAATCTCACCAAACCTGAAACTAGCTACAATAACATAACCAGATTTGCCACTGGCTCTCCATACAGAACTCATCACTGCCTTAACCTTAAACAACTCAGATGGTTAGAACTACAAAATCAACTACAATACAATCAACTTGTGATTGCACAAAAAATCCTGCACCATCCTTCTAATACTCCCATCCTTACTAATCTGATCTCCCCTTATAAAAATCTTTCAACACTACGCTCAGCTAATAAACTTCTTATTGCCAGCAACCCTTCTAATAACAAAGCAGGCGATTCCCTCTTCTCCAGTGTTGTGGGTAGAATCTGGAACAAACTTCCTAATACACTCACCTCACTCTCATCCTCTCTAATCTTTAAAAAACACCTTAGAGACCACCTTAAAATACATTGGCTTTGCCCTTGCTCAAAGCCTGATTGAATCTACTTTTCATCTCTCCCCTGATTCTTACTCTCTTGCTTCCTTAACAATTACCCTCCCATATCTTATGAACAACACTATAACAAGTTTCCTAATGTTCAATTGTTTTAGTTTTGATTGACTTCACATGAACCCTACTAAAGCATTAAGACTTGTTTATTTTTTACTTCTACTCTAATGAAACGTTACATTATTCACGATTTATTTATTTTTTTTCATGTCTTATTTTGTAATGTGAAACTAGTCTTTTTTTAGAATATTTTGAATGTATTAATTTACTTATGTTGGAGCTTTTCTCCTCGGGCCTCTACTGAAAAGGGATATGTATCCAGCTAGACTAGCCCGGTCAACAAATGTAAATAAATAAATAAATAAATGCATAAATGTTCCCCACAAGACATTGCTGGGTAGGGTATGGTAGGTACAAAATACGTAAAATATTCCTTGGCAGCAACATGATGCTACCTTGGGTGCCCTGATGTCCTCATCAGTCCTGAATGCAGGTCAGAGTTAATCTGGAATTGGTAAAATTGGGCTTGCTAGACCTGCTGGATGAATAGATGCCCTGTAAGCAGCTATTGATTAGGGAGATAAAAATGGACAAACACAAATGCTTAAGATACTTTCCTGGCACTGTTTCACTAGTTTTCAAACAGTGGAGAAGAACACAGCTAGATATAAGAGATCCAGCTAGGTATGTATAAAGGAACAAGACATTTATATATTTATTGATATATGTATTTATTTATTGCTTGTTATTGAATTTAGGTATCCAATCCAGTCTGGATACTAGCAGGTATTTCCCATTCAGAGAGAAGGACTGGAGAGCAGAGCACCACTGGCATTAAAGTAATAAGGATAACATTTAAAGATACCGTAAAGCATGTTTATAGGAGCACATACAGCATAAAATATGAAAAAAAGAACCACTATTCAGATGCACAGAGAGTGTCTGACTAGTAAAGATGTTTGACTATATTTAGTGACATTTTGCAATGCTGCTTGTATCTTTTCTAACAAACATATCTAATATTAGTCACAGAATGATTGCTAATTCAGACTAAGATAATAGTATGGAAGCTTCCATTTGTAGAGAGAGAGACAGCGTTCTAATCATTTGTTCTTAAGTTTTACAACATTTAAAATACAACATCAGACAAAACTACAATTATAACACAGCTTAAGTAAATGTACAAGTCTTAGTTACAATAGTTTTTCTTTACCTGGGCAAAAAAGGTAGCATAGAAAAAAAGAAAGAATCTTAAGTGCAATGTGGTCCACAAAACAGAACATAGTGCATACATGGATAACCATGTAAATCATGGTACCATCATCAGAAAGATAAAGTCTGAATGAAAAAGATAGTGACTTCTTAGATGAAGTAACTAGTTATGCTTAGAAATTAATATTTAGGATTGATAATTAAAATATGCAATTTGCTATGCAGTGGCAGGAAATGTCCTACATGCGAATATCATTTATTTATTTATATTTTTCCATGTGCTTTTTTTGAATCTCTGTTGATCATCAAACCTCTGTCTATTGATCTTCAGTGCATTTGTTCACTGACACTGGGTATCTCTATTACACAGGAAAGAGATGGCTGGAGGAGTTATCATTCAAACAGCCATGGGGGTGCTTTGTGCATCTGTCAACATTCCAGCAATAATGTCATTTCTATTAGGTCCTTAAACCCATCCTTGGTGGCTAATCTGAGTACCAACATGAGAATGGGGCCCACCAGCTACCTTGGGTGTGAGTGCTTTCACTTATATGATAATAAGGGTTACCTTCATCAGTTTGTAATCTCCAACACAGAAACACACAGACTTCTGCATGCATGGTAGAACTGGATGAGTAAAAGACAACTCTTGCACCTCCCAGAATGACAGTCATAGGGCAGTAATTCCCATTTTCTCCTGTCCAGCTCTTTCAGAGTCAGAGCAACTATTTCAGCTTCGGTTACTCTGGGCTTTATCTGGGTTTCAGCATTTTTTTATACCACAGAGCCAGGATTCATTTACTAATTTGTGTTTAACATTTGTTAATGAGGATAGTACCTTGAGGCAGAAGGGCCAATTTCTGACATTACTAAGGTGCAGAGCAAAAATTATACAAAGTTAAAATATAAAATGCACGGAGAAATACAAGAAAAGCAGTCCTATACATGTGAGAGAAAATATATAGAAAAGTATAAACCTAACCCAATGCTTTTCCAACTCTAGAACTAATTATTTCCCATGGTAAAACATCTTTTCAAACAAGAACAATCACAGATCATAAATGTCTCCTAAAACTAAGGAATAAAGCCTAGCAGTCATGGAAAAAATAATCCAACCCCTTACAATAGTGCTACCTTTGCCACACTCCAGAACTTGGCTAAACAATCTTATGGAGGCATATAACTAAACATCTCAAAAACAAGCAGCTCTGAAATAAACCCAAGCATTTCTGCCACAAGGTAAGTCTGCTTACTGGATGCAGATAATCTGATAAGAAATCCTGTATGAACCTAGACAAGACTACTTAAGGGCTACTCACCTGCTGTCACTTGGTGCAAAAATGTAGTAACCATCCCCAAACTATCAACAGAATCTCCACTCTCATCTCCATTCTACCAGCGCTCCCTCCCTTCACCTCCCATTGTACACATAAGGAAATCAGTAGTGACCTACTTAAAAACATGCTCACAGTCTCCTCCATGCTCAGACCAGTTTCCTGGATCATCTACCACTATGTGTATTTTCTATCCCACACTCTTCCTCACATTTTTAACCTCAGTTTTGTGGCTAGATCAATCACTAACATTTAATAGTCATATTGAAAAATCTAGACTGAAAATAAATTAATTTCCCTTCAAAACTAGGGGAAAGCTCACCTTACCTATCCAACCCATCCAGACAACAATAAGCAATGAGTCCTTCTAGCCCAACTCAAATATGGCCTATTCATCATAGCCACAGCCTCTAAGAAAAACTCTTCCACACTACAGACTACTGAAAACCAATCTATCACTTCATCACACTCATCCTTTCATGAGCACCACTGCCTCACCCTCAAAAAATCCAAATGGGTCTCAGTGCACCACAGAGTAGAGCTGTTTCCAGTTTCTCTCATCTTCAGACTTCTCCAGCCTAACTCATTCCCACCACTAGCTAGTAAAGAAACTCCCACTCTGTCCCTCACAAACCAGGATACATTGCAATAATCACTCTTTATCTAAACTTGCCCTAAACTATGGAAATCCCTCTCCCACCTAAAGGAACTAGAAAGCCCTTCCTTACCTTCAGAACCAAACTTAAAAAAATCCTCTACACTAAATCAAAGTGTACTTGCCACATAACTGGCCACATCACCAAAGGGTCTCTCAAATCCTAGCCTTATAGCCTTACTCTCTCTCTCAGCTACTAACACCTCATAACTTCACCTCCCTCATCCTTCCCTGCCCTGACACTCAGTGTCTCAGTAATCCACAGTGTTTCCACCATGATGTAAATAGAAAATATAATCATGTAAAATGTACATTTCTTTCATAATTGTTGCTACATGTATTAATTGCTGCTCTACAGATTTCATTTTATATTCCTACTTTCTGTTCTGTTTTTGATATGTATGGTTTACCGCCTCTTTTTCCACTTGTTTCTTTCTTTCTTTATGAATGATTTCACCTGAGCAATACCTGAAAATAGTCAGTTATGATTAGTGTGATATCATAGTAAACACATTTACAATAAAATAAAATAAAATCTAAAATATAAGCTGTCATTTAAATATTACAATTCAACAGCAGGTTTTCATCTTACACATTTCAAAGGTTAAGACTAATGTAACAAAAGTAACACAATTGTGCATTGAGAAGTTTAATTCTGGGAGTGAACTGGCTGGGGTGCAGCACCTCCAAATCAGAGGTTATGGTTCTATCCTGGAAAATGATGCATTGCTATTGCTATCTGAACTGTGTCAATCAGTGGGAGTAGTAAGCACTAGGTAGCCTATCTACCACAAGAAGAGTAGTTTCTGGCCCAGAATTTGTAGTTTATTGGCTGTTTGGACAGTTTTTCCATCTCTTTCAACTTTCTGGTTTAAAAGTCAACATTGCACTTGTTTCCCACCTTTCCTGTAACTAGTCTGGTCCAGATACAGATTTGCTGTATTCAGGACTGTTTGTAAGCTTCTGAGAGGTGCCAGAGTCTGCTCTTCAATTTTTCTCTTAGCTCTGCTAGTTCTCTCCTCTCCTGCACTTTTACTAGTTTATTAGTTTAGCACTTTACCATACCAGACTTCTTGTAGCAATTATTGTAGCACAAAAAAGTGCTACCAGCACTAAATGTTCTAAAAGGAAACCGCTCCAGTCTTCTTCTTTCGGCTGATCCCGTTAGGGGTTACCACAGCAGATCAACTGTTTCCATTTCTTCCTGTCCTCTGCATCTTGCTCTGTCACACCAACCACCTGCATGTCCTCTCTCACCACATCCATAAACCTTATCTTAGGCCTTCCTCTTTTCCTGTTACCTGGCAGCTTCATCCTTAGCATCTTTTTCCCAATATACTCTGCATGCCTCCTCAGCACATGTCCAAACCAACGTAATCATGCCTCTCTGGCTTTGTTTCCAAACCTTCCAACCTGGGCTGACCCTCTAATATATATATTCCTAATCCTGTCCAGCCTCATCACACCCAGTGCAAATCTTAACATCTTCAACTCTGCCACTTCAAGCTCTGACTTTTGCCTTTTTGTCAATGCCATTGTCTCCAACCCATATAACATAGCTGGTCTCACTACCCTCTTGTAGACCTTCCCTTTCACTCTTACTGGTACTCATCTGTCACCAATTACTCCTGACAGTCTTCTCAACCCTCTCCATCCTGCCTGTACTCTCTTCTTCACCTCTCTTTTACACTCACCATTACTCTGAATTGTTGATCCCAAGTATTTAAACTCATCCACCTTTGCCATCTCTACTCCCTGCATCCTCACCATTCCTCTATCCTCCCTCTCATTCACACACACATATATTCTGTCTTAGTCCTGCTGACCTTCATTCCTCTTCTCACTAGAGCATATCTCCACCTCTCCAGGGTCCCCTCCACCTGTTCCCTACTCTCACTACAGATCACAATGTCATCTGCAAACATCATAGTCCATGGGGACTCTTGTCTGACCTCGTCTGTCAACCTGTCCATCACCATTGCAAATAAGAAAGGGCTCAGAGCTGATCCTTGATGTGATTCCACCTCCACCTTAAATGCATTTGTCAGTCCTACTGCAGACCTCACCACTGATACACTACCCTCGTACATATCCTGTACCACTCTTACATACTTCTCTGACACTCCTGGCTTCCTCATACAATACCACAACTCCTCTCTAGGCACCCTGTCATATACTTTCTCTAAGTCCACAAGACACAATGCAACTCCTTCTGACTTTCTCTGTACTTCTCCATCAACACTCTCAGAGCAAACATCACATCTATAGTGCTCTTTCCTGGCAGGAAACAATACTGCTGATCACTAATCATCACCTCCTTTCTTAATCTAGCTTCCACTACTCTTTACCATAACTTCATGCTGTGACTGATCAGTTTAATCCCTCTGTGGTTACTACAGCTTTACACATCACCCTTATTCTTAAAAATCGGTTCCAAAACACTTTTTCTCCATTTCTCAGGCATCCTCTCACTTTCCAAGACTTCATTAAACAATCTAGTTATAAACTCCACTGCTATTTCAACTAAACACCTCCATGCTTCCACAGGTATGTCATCTGGACCAACAGCCTTTCCATTCTTCATCCTCTTCATAGCTATCCTTACCTCTTCCTTGCTAATCCACTGCACTTCATGATTCACTATCTGCACATCATCCGATCTTCTCTCCATCTCATTCTCTTCATTCATCAGCCCCTCAAAGTACTCTTTCCATCTGCTCAACACACTCTCCTCACTTGTGAGTATGTTTCCCTCATTATCCTTTATCACCTTTACCTGCTGCACATCTTTACTAGCTCATTCCCTATGTCTAGCCAATTGGTACAGGTCCTTTTCTCCCTCCTTAGTGTCCAACCTTTCATACAACTCTTCATACGCCTTATCCTTAGCCTTCACCACCTGTCTCTTTGCCATGCACCTCATCTCCTTATACTCTTGTCTACTTTCTTCATCTCTCTGACAATCCCACTTCTTCTTCGCCAACCTCTTTTTTAAGGAAACAGCTCCAGTACTTATTATTAATGTCCACCCCTCCAGGCATGTCTAAAGGTCAGTTCCCTGTGATTTCTCCTGTTAAGCTGGTGAACCTGGGCATCCTGGGGCAATGTAGCAACTGCCACATGTACACCAACAACCCTCTCCTTTTACCTCCCAACACTCAAACTTGCAAGAGATGCATTTATATATCCAAATTGGAAGCCACACACTCTCCAGTCAAGACCAGAATAGCTGGTCAAGAGGAGAAGGTCAACACTTGCACCTCACCCCATGAAACACACAGCCCTCCAGAACTCACACCAGCACTGTTTTGACATAAAAACACTAACCACACACCCACCTTCACGGAGGCTCTCAATAAAAATCTATCCAAACAGTAGAGACCTCCAAGGCAGAACTGCACTCGACCATCACAACACAAAACTAATCACAAGATGCATAACTCTCCTAAACAGTCTGCCACTCAAGCCCCTAAGGCAAAACGGCATGTCCAGCACACTAGTCATAGGTGACTCGATAGTGAGGCACACTGCTGTCCCACTCACTAAGTTGAATGAGGAGAAAGTAGCAGTCAGCTGCCTGTCAGGTGCCAGGATCCGCCATACAGCGCACGCACTCAGGTCCCTCAACAACAGGTACAAATATGACTCTGTCATTGTACATGTGGGTGTGAATGACCTGAGACATACCTCCATGGAATACATGAAAAGAATCATGGAGGAGCTCTCGGATTATGTAGCCCAGGTGGGTACGACCCTAACCCTGAGCAGCATCCTACCAGCATCCAGAATGATACCACAGTACAAGCAGAAAATTATTAATTTCAACAACTGGCTAAGTTTCTGGTGTCATTTTAAGGGGATCCAATATCTGTCTGCCTGTGATGACATGATTGACAGACCTTGATGCTTTGCCAGAGATGGCCTGCATCTGTCACCCCTGGGCTTCCGAATACTGGCCATGGCTCTTGCCACCCCTACAGTGCCTTTTTTACATGGTGTTACAAAGACCAAATTACCACCCTAACAGCTACAAACAAATGCAATTTAAGAGTCATGCTGCCCAATGCTAGAAGTCTAAATCTCAAAATGCACTCACTTGAAGCACTCCTTAAAATGGAGAACATCAACATTTGTGCTGTAACAGAGACCTGGTTCAAGGCAGCAGAAAGCATCCCTGCACTACCAGGCTATAACTCATTCCACACCTTTCGGCCCCAGAACTTGGACCGAAGCTCCAAAAGTGGTGGTGTTTCCATATTCATAAAGGATGTGCACACCTCCAGACTGGTAGCCCAACATAATGCAGCAGAGATATTTTAGGTGCAGCTAACATTGGGTAAGACAGTAAGTCAGGTCGTAGCCTGTTACAGGTCCCCAACCATGTCCCAAGACACTAACTCCATGTTCCTAAGCATCCTGGAGAATATTAGGGTCCAACCTAACACACTCATACTGTGCAACTTCAACTACCCCTCCATTAACTAGGAAAACTACTCATGTACCAATACACTTGCCCAATGTTTCCCGAGATTCATTAATTCCAATGCCCTGGACCAGCTCGTTCTTACCCCCACTACAGGTAACAACATCCTTGACCTGGTTATTACTAATATGGGTGACCGTTGCTCTACACCAGTTGTCAACTCCTCCCTGGTTAGATCCGACCACAAAGTAATCACCTTGGAAATCCACATCTCTCCCAACACCCCCCCCCCCCCGCAAAGGTAACCGGCATGAAAAACTTCTCCAAAGCTAACTTTGGGCTCTTAAGAACAGAGGTGGCTAACTTCACGGCACCCATGCAAATGGAGAATAGTTGCATGACTGCCAAATCATACACCAATGCACTGTATGAACACATACACAAATACATGTTTCTTGCCATAATCAATAGAACCAAGATGCTCTCCTCCAAAACAAGGAAGCCAATCTGGTAGTTCCCTGCCATAAACAAATTCTACAACAGAAGGAGGAAACTGAAGTGGAATAAAGTGAAGTCCCAAGACTGGGAAAAACTCCCTTATCAGCCTCAACAAAAAGTTGATATCCCTCATCAAATCCTCTAAAGCTAGCTATGAAAACAGAATTGCTGCAGATAGTAAAGACAACCACAAGGCCTTCTATACTTATGTAAAGAACCTCCACGGCAGTACCCAGATTTGTTCTGAGCTACTGCACAATGGTACCTCCAGTACCGAGCCAACAGATATTGCCAATATACTGGCCTACAGATTCAGTGCCAACTTTACCCCCCCCAAAGGACCAATCACAATACGAGTAGATTGCCAGGCACCCAGTATTACTGTTACGCAGGTTAAAACAGCACTGCCCAAGGCCAAGAATACAGTTTTTATGGGACCTGACAATATCCCTGGCTGTGTTCTACAATAACTACGGAGTGAACTGGCACCTCACCTGTGTGCCCTGTTCAATCACAGCCTCACCTCAGTCTTTGTCCCTACTGAATGGTGCACTGCTATAGTAATCCCTCTCCACAAAGGAGGAGCGACTACAGACCCTGGGAACTATCACCCCATTAGCCTTACAAGTCTGATACGCATAGCTATGGAGCGCATCATCATGAACCTAATAAACAAAGATATAGGGAATCTCCAAACTCTGGATCCCACACAGTTTGGTTTTGTGAATGGTAGATCATGCCTGCTCAACTTGGTCGACTTCTTTGAGTCAGTCACCAGAGCTGTGGATGAAGGCAAGGTGGTTCATACAACCTACCTTGATCTGGCCAAGGCCTTTGATACCATTCCTCACTCAGGAATCACAGAAAAACTCAATAAGCTAGGCATCAATCACTATATCATTTTGTGGGTTGCAAACTGGCTCACAGATAGAACTCACAGTATCAAAGTAGCTGACTCCAAGTCCAACTGCTGACCATTCACGAGTGGAGTCTCACAGGGATTGGTCCTGGGTCCTCTGCTGTTTGGTGTCTACTTCTGAGAAGTCCAGTCCAACATGAAGGGACTCTGGATGATAAAGTTATCAGATGATTGCAAGTTGGGAGCTATTATTAACTCCCCAAGTACTGCTGACATCCTACAGAAAGGCCTCACTGAGACCAACGACTGGTGTCAGAACTATGGCCTTAAGCTCAATGCCAAAAAATGTGTCATCAACCCCTTTGGGAAAAATCCTGTTCCCATGAACTACCACATCCATGGTAGTCCACTGAACACAGAAGGCGCTATAAGAGATTTGGGAACACAGGTTGACAGCAACCTCTCTTTTGACCACCACATTGCCACTGTGGTCAGAAAGTCCTTCTATGTTGCACAGCTCATTACTAAGGGTTTTGCATCCAGGAAGAAAGAGGTAATTGTCTCCCTCTACTCTTCCCTCATTAGGCCAATCATCGAGTACAATGCCCCATTTGGCATGTACCTCACTAGACACCTGCAACAACAGGAGAAGCCACAAAAGTACCTCACAACGAGGAATCTAGGCCTTAAACACTTGTCCTATATGGAGAGACTCTAAAAACTCCAACTATTCTCTGTCTCATATTGCTTACTTAGAGGCAATCTCTTTTTGACTTACAAAGCCATGTCTGACTCAGCTCTGTTAGAAAAGCTACATCTAAAGAAATCCCAGTCCATCTGTACCACATGCTCCAGAAACCTCAACCTCATTACCACAATCCACAGAACATGCTGGAGGGACAAGTTCATAACCCAGAGCCTGCCCATTCTATGGAATAGACTTCCCATACATGTCAAACAGAGCAGCTCACAGGCCCTCTTCAAGAGAAATCTTGATGAGTGGATGAGAAATAGAAAGTTCATCCTGGGGATCACTCCAGTGGCTCTACTCGATAGAGTCACTGGAAACTAAGTTCCGTTGGCATGATGCCAGGGTAAATCTATGGGCTAGGCTTGTAAGGGCTCCAGGACTATTAGCCTAGTACACACTTATGAAGCTATGGACCTATGGGAGCTCACCTGGAAGAGTTTAAGCATGTTAGGTTCTTGTACATGAGGAGAGATAGAGTGGGTCAGGTGATGGCTGGACTAATGAGTGGAGTGGGTCAACAGATGGACTAATGAGTAGGTGCACCAGTGGTATTACTGTAGTTGCTGCACAGGACTGTGCTGGAAAAGACAGAACTGAGATATCAGGCCAAATTCTCAGCTCAGGGGCAATCTGTGTCTTTACCCCATCTAGGTTCATAGACTGAAAGCATAAGATCATAATTACAAGGGGCAGAAAAGTGGTCCATTTGCAAAGTAGCTATCAGTATGTTCTATAAGTGACAGCAGAAGTCAGGAAAGCTGGGGATTCTCATAGTATAGGCATCAATCCTGTGGGTTAACATGAGTCAGTTGAGGTAGTTTGTGTACCACTGGAGAATGGCTCCTGCCTCTTGTGAGGTGTACCAGTCACAGACTATTAGAAGGTGGTCCTAGTCAGACCCAGGGCATATTAAAGGGATTATATGTTACAGCCTGCTTAGAAATACCAGTTGGTCCCTCAGGTTGAGTTGAAAACTATTGCCAGGAATAAAAAGTTTGGTCTACCATGATTCACTTTGCTACCACAACTACCCTCACGGAAGACTTGATTAAGAAATTGATGCATGGATATTAGAAAGTGTACTAAGATTTATAGACAGTAGAATTAGGGCTGTGTAGTATTTGGTGATTAAATCCATGCTAAGTTAATACTTCTGAATATGTGACTCTGCTGTGATTCACCTACTATTTCTAGGCATGTTAGTAGGCTCAAGATAGCCCAGAGAGGATTGCATTAAAGAAACATACTAATAGCTGGTCTCAAGGGGGTATTTCTTTTCCAGACTTTAATTTATATATTATCTCTTCTATTATAAAAGTTATTACTTTATTAATAGATCAGTCATATATCGCAAAATGGAAAGATTATTGGGAGCTAATTAGTATGCACTTCATGAAAATCTCCTTAACACATAAAATATGATTGTAAATAACTCCATGTTGTGGTTGCTAAAGGAATTTTGTACTTCACCTATTACACCTAAACATATGGTTTGTTACCCATTAAATATTATTATTAGTTATCGTAACTTTATATTCATGCACCCTAAGTATAGGGAATGGAATTTTATTGTATTCCCTATAATGTATACTCAGGGTATGCTTATGTCATCTACTTCTGAAGGAGCTCATTTAGCTATAGATAATGATCTAAAGTACTGGTATCAGCTGATATCTGATAATAAAGTTTAAAATCTAGATTTCTTAAAACAAGAATTTGATCTAAGAGAAACTTGCTGGTTAGAGGTTCAGATCTTTAGACAACATCTCATAGATAGAATAGATCTAATGTCTATAACAGTTAAAGAATCTATTCCAAAACTGATTGATTACTTGATATTAAATTTACAGCATAAAGTTTCTGATAAAGGTAAACTTTCATATATACATAAAATTATCAGACAAGAAACTTTTTACAGTGTAGATTCATACTGGAATTATTTCACCTCTATTAATGGGACCCACCAACTCAACAAGATAAACAATATATAGTGGAATCTGCTTATAGAACTACATCTTCCATTGTCTGGAGACTTTATACATGGAAATTTTTACATAGATCTTTTTATACACCTTTGATGATGAATAAAATAAATAATAAAGATAATCTATGTAAGAGATGTAATGTAGAGATTAATGCTGAATGGGCTCATATGTTTTATGACTGTATGAAGTTGAAAGAATACTGGAAGTCAATTAATGAATTTTTGCAGGCTCTTTTTACAGATAATTTCATTATTTTTAAGTCTCTTATATTATTCAACACACCTGTACCTCAATGTGTTAAAAAGATTAAGCTTCCCTTGTTATGGTCTATCCTAGCAGTGGCCAGGAAAATAATAACTAGAAATTGGATTTCAGATACACCTCCTTCGTTCAATGAATTTAAAAATGTTATGAATATAATGTGCCATATGGAAATAAGCACAATTAGAATGAGAACAACTAGAAAAACATCATATTATATTGTATGGGATAATTTACAAAATTTGTTAAAAAAATTCTAATTTCAATAGCACGGTATTTTAGTTTAATTAATTGATCTGATTGTAGTGGATGTCTTTGTAAATACTTTAGTTGTTTTGTTGAATATTATAATAATACCTATTTTTAATTACTTGTATAAAATTGTTATGATATTTCTCTTATATGTTAAAACAATAAACCTGTTTTGAAAAAAAAAAGATAGCCCAGAGAATAATTTAGCAAGAATGATTTATGAAAGGAGGAATGTTATTGATATAAAGAACACGATTCATAGCATTGTGTGGGATATGTAATCAGGAACTGATTATCTGCTAGTGTTTTTTTTTATTTTTTATTGAAGTTTTTTTATCAGTACAGTACCATTCAACACATACCATTATATAAGATACAATGTAACATAAGCATTATTCAGCATTCTAGATACAGTATAGAACAGTGTGACATATTCTTTATTACTCAAAATTCAAACAATTCTACTTTTCCCTCCACCTGTTTTCTACCTCAGAAGTTGTCATCCATAAATATACCTTCCTCCTAGCCCCACAACATTCCAAACACCTTAGTTACACCCCTGCATTATAATATAGCCTCACTATTTGCAACACTCTCTCTTAACCATCTCTTTTCCTGGTCTGTGTTCCTGAGCAAATACTGACTGAATACTTTTACATTATTTGTTCCCATGTTTTCCATCTTCCACTCAGAATCACTCCTACATCCTTTTGCAATTGAGTTTCTCACCCATCCATCTAAAACTAGTACCTGAATTTTCTTGGATTCCTTCTATCCATGTCTCAACCCTACAAAGCAAAATTGCCATGTACTGGGTATTTGTCTAACAAATATCTTTTTCCAGTCTTCCATACAAATCAATTAAATTTGCTTAACTTATTGTCATTCCTAAAACATGTGAAAATTGCTTGTTTCTGTGCTTCCAGATCTCCAGCATTCTCCTTTTCCCACCTACTAGTCCTTGCAAAATCTGCATTGGTATCCTAAAACATGTATGTAGCTATCACATATACTGATCCCAGGTTATTGAGAGTGCTTTCAGCCTTCCTATTGTTTTCAAACACTTATTCCTTGTTGATTTAGAGCACTGTCTTCCATCTTAGTCACATTTCTTCCATCTGTCTTCTACCTTAGTCACATTTCTTCCATCTGTCTTCCATCTTAGTCACATTTCTTCCATCTGTCTTCTACCTTAGTCACATTTCTTCCATCTGTCTTCTACCTTAGTCACATTTCTTCCATCTGTCTTCCATCTTAGTCACATTTCTTCCATCTGTCTTCTACCTTAGTCACATTTCTTCCATCTGTCTTCTACCTTAGTCACATTTCTTCCATCTGTCTTCCATCTTAGTCACATTTCTTCCATCTCCTTCTTGTATCTTTTTCTGTCTGATTTTACATAAAGTGCTCCAGATTTATGTATTTTAGATTTTTCTCTTCCTCCACCAGTGTACTGCTATACTTTCTTAGACAATCCTCCTCTCAACCCTTGACTCCATTCTTCCTTAACCATTGTATAATTACCATCCTCAACTATTTATAATGAAACCATCCACCTTCCTATTTGTCACATCTGTCTTTAATTTGCTGACACTCTAGCCACTAGCCAGAGAAACCTCCCAACCTATAGAACAGTTCGTCTAATAATTAATTCCTCAGCACTGCCATCCTTTCTAATTTATGGTTTTACCCTATACTATAATTTCTGGGTTATCCCACAGTCCTGTATAGAGAGAAGTCTATCAAAACTTCATAATTTCCTTTCATTTCTCTAGTATCTAAATATATATATATATATATATATATATATATATATATATATATATATGTATATATATATCCACACACACACACACACACACACACACACACACACACACACACACACACACACACACACACACACACACACACCGCACACCACACACATGTGTATGTACAGTACTTTGTAAAGTACATGCGTTACTTGCTGCCACTATATAGACGTACAAATTGGGTATTCCCCATCCTACCTGCCTCCTGGAAAACCTTAGCCTATCCTTTAATATTCTACTACCCCTTTCTCTCCATATAAATTTATTGCAATATGCCAGTATTCTTTCTCTCCATTTCCAGTCTTGTCTGAAAGGAGGCAGATGCCTCAGTAAGGAGAATACTCTAGAGACAACCATCATTTGAATACAGTTTATTATCCCATTAATGTAAAAACCTCATCAGACCATTATAACAGCATAATAATCCTCCCTAAAAGATCCTCATAATTGGTTTGCATTAACTCCTTCCCATTTTCCTCATTTTTATACACAGATATTTTATGCCCCCTTCTTTCCATAAAATCTTCTCATATAGCCTTCCCCTGGCCTTCCTGCTCTAACTTGAAATGTTTCAGACCAATGGCATTCTGATTCTACTCAAAAAGTTTCAAAACTCTCCTACACCTCTGCCATCACCAAGTCTAGCCTGTCTGTGGCACATCGCCAAGCCTAGCCTGTCTGTGGCGAGCGTATAATCAGCTGCTAAATGAAGAAGTAACGGTAGTTTACAATGTACACCTGATAGAAAGTGCATAACCTGTTGAGTTAATATTTTGATTGCTAAACTGAATAACGAGGGGAAAGAAGGCAACGTCGCTTCGTGCCCCAACAAATCCAAATGTCTTTGGTTAATTCCCTGCTCACTACCAGCTGTGCCCTTGGGGTATTCTAGAGGGTAGCTATCCAGTTTTGAAACTCTGAGACACAGTCTACCTCTTTTAAGACTTTAAACAAAAAGGGCCACTTCAGTGAGTCTAAGGATTTTTTTAATATCAGAGATCATCCCAGCTTGAGCCCCTCCTCTATTTTGTTTGCTCCACAGATTCTGTTACCTGACTTTTTTCTGTCGTATGACCTTTACCAAATCCCTAATGATCTTGCTCAACCAACCCCAGCATGAACTTTTCTAATCTATGGGCTACGATGGCTGCCAGATTCTTTACATCTACACTTATCAAAGAGATTGGCATTTGATTCTCTGGATCACTTTTATCCTCTCCTTCTTTGGAATAAGAAGTGAAATAGTTTTTTTTTTTTTAAAGGAGGTACAGCTCTTTCCCTCTTGTATTGAGGAGCCAGATGTTTTATAAAATATTGTCGGGACTCTGTCATGCTCTGCAGCTTTGTTCCACTTATATTTATGTATAGCCTCCAAAATCTTGCATACCTCTATCACCTTATAAAGTTCATAATGTGCAGCCTGTGATTCAATCATCCCTCACCACGTTATTGAGACCCCTGCATTTGTCTTTCTCCTTTGTCTCTCCTGTAGCTCAAGACATGCAGTGTACTAAAAAATTCCCAAATTGTAGTCTTAACATTTTCTCTATTTGCCATCATGTCTCCTTCTTTTTCCCTTAAAATGATCCCTTCTACTCATTTATCTTTGTCCTTTTGTGTCAGGCACTTGCCTGATCTTTCTCTCATACAACAACGAAGTCAAATCTATTTGCAAAGCCCCTTTCTACTATTGTTGTTTCAACTTTCTTAATATATGCTATACATCCTTGAGTTTTCTTTGGCTTCTATTATTATGTTATGCTGCTACATGAGTGTGGTCAGAATGTTATCTATTGCCTATTTGTACTTCTTGTATTTCTATGATTCCTGCTTCCCTCAGCAAGTAACTATTTAAATGACTAGGTTGGGTATCTGCTGTTCTTGAGAAGGTATTGTCTTGTACTTCAGGGTGGCGTAGTCTCCAGATGCTTACCCATCCTTTCACTTTCTCCCACTGTCTTAAGACCCCTCTTTCTTTAACATTCCATTCTATGTGGCCAAACCTTCTATTGAGTTTTCCAGATGACTACTTCTTTAAGATATCCAACAAAAAATTCAGGTTCACATTGTGGCCATACCTCTTGCCAGATAGCACAGAAAACCTTTAAAAAGATGGGAGTGTTAGAGTTTGGGCTATTGATGTCTCCAGCTTTCCAGTCTTGCCCCCTGTATCTAAACTTACAATAACCCACCTCTGTTTTTCATCCTGAGAATTTTGACCTGTATGTTTAGAGATTTCTTCACCATAATCACTGTTCCTTCCTTTCCTTCCCGTCTAACTATACTAAATTCTACAATTTCCATTCTCTACTTCACAGTTTCAATGCTTTCTTCATTTTCAGCTTTATTTCCTATAATAATATTATATCACGTTTAGCTATCTTTAACATCCTCCTAATCTTTTCTCTTTTCTCTTTTAAGTGGATAGCACCCCCCCAATATTCCATGGTATTATATTTATACTCCCTCAGCTGGTCTCCTCCCAGCCCCCCTCCCCCTCACCTACCTCCTATCCTTCCTGGGCTAGGTCTAACGTGATCTTTCAATCTGCCTTGGATGGATCTATACCCAGCTTCTAAAGCTGAGTTGGTGTTTGGAATGCTAATAACTGGGAGCTCAGATGGAGTGCTTCTAGTCCCCCTAAGTTCAATCACTTCATTCATCTAACCTTCCAATGGAAATCATAAACACCTAACTACAAACATACTCCCGCAATCATGATATAAGCAAGATTAGAATAACACTGACTCCCTGAAATGTTATATTAACACAGAGACATACTAAGATACTAATGCAAATGTGCAACCTAAGCTGCTACTTATCACTTTAAAATTGCATTGAGTAACACTTACGATGAACACCTAATTTATTTCTATAAAGAACAGTGTACAAATTATACATCATCTTCAGTCATTTCCCATGCAGAACTCTGCACATCTTATTGCTATTAACTTGCCTAAACAGATATATTGAGCAAAAAATCCTGATAAACATGGAAAATACGTATTCATTTCAGGATTACTTCACATATATCTTCAAGAAACCCTACTGGCCCCCGTAGTAAGTTAGCTATACTCAATAGTTAGTATATTCAACATTTGTTAGGTATTTACCTGGTTCAGCATTCTATGCATATTTTGAAGAAGTGAGTATGCACACTATTCTGGCACCAGGGGTATTGAGCAAGCCAGTCATTTCCTCTAACCACAGAATCCCAGTGTCTACTTAGTCACTGAAGTAAACAAAGATAGTAGACAGGCATCAACTTAGGTCTCTCCCTTCGTTTGTACAACTAAATTCTCTCAAGTGTGTCCATGGTAGTATAAATCCTTCATTACAGACATTTTGCAAAATACAGCATTGTGAGAGCTTCAGTGTCCCAAAAATCATTAAGAACTTAAATCTTTACCTGGTTTATACAGCCAGCCCCACATCATACCTAACCTTTCCAAATGCTTGGTGCATTTGGAAATTTGGAAGCAAGTGTTTGTTTCCTCTGGCTTTTCGCATACCTTCTTAAAATTGTAGGTCTTCTTCTCTCCAGAGATTCCCCTTTATCTGCTGATTCCAATCTCAAAACATCTTCCCATCTTTTGGGAGTATGCCCATTTCTACTTCTGCGATGGAGGTGAGTTAGACTTTTGTCTTTTTCTATAACTTCCTTCTGCTTTTTCTATACCTGTATACTTAACAGTCTATGTTTCTGAGATATGTTTTCAACCCATCTCTATTGCCTATTCATTTCAACCTTCTTTTAGCTGCCACATGCAGCTGGAGAACTGTATCTTCAGTTCCCCTCACCCCTCCTTATTTTTGAATACCAGAACATTTCCTGGTGGGTACTGTTTTCTGGAGCACTTCCTGAAGTAGCTGTTTCTACCCCTCTGGAACCTTGCTGAGGGTCAGTCTCTGTTGCAGCCTGTATTTTCCATATAGTTTTCTAAGTTACTAAGCCAACTTTCAAGTAAAAAACCTTTTACATTGATTCCCCACTACTACAAAACGGTGGCCAGCAACTTCAGTTCCTTGACACTGTTAAAGACATTTGGAATAATATTGAAAAGCACTCACAAGGACTCCTTCCACTCTAACATCATGAAGCAGGTAAATATTATTTAGAAGCCAGTCTTTGGCTGCATATGATTGAAGCTTGCAGTTAACATGTCCAGGTTCCCAAGGTCCTCCTGGTTTCCTCCCCACCCTGTGAATTCTTCCTCATAGTCCATCTCAGTAGGAGCATTCAAAGCAGTAAGAAACTTGCTGTGAAAGTATGACAACAGATCTGAAGACATCATTATTTCTGGTATTCTTTTCAGTCTTATGTTTCTTCAGTGCTGTCAATTTTCTAAATCATCTGCTTTAGTCACTTGCTCCTAAATCTGTCTGTATAAACTGATGTATTTGCAACTCTTTCTCTTATTTTTTATCATTCTACTCTTTTGTCACACTGTACAACTTGTAACTCTTGCTGCTTATTAATACATTTTTGCAATGCAGCATATCTAACATTTTTGTCATCATTTCCTTCACTGTAAGCTCAGCGACCATCTCCAAAGTTGTCAGGGTGATGGTAGTGATGTCTTTCTCCACTGCTTGGGATAATTTTTTGCCTTGGACATTGCTGGATATATATATTTTTTTCTCTCAGAAGCACACAGAGCGTAAAAAAAAACTATTCTCCCATGCTGGGCAGGGTCGGCCTTAGGTCAAGTGGTGCCCTAGGCAAAAGGGCTCCACAGCACCCCCCGCCCACACCAACTGGTACCTCCATTCTGGTTTATTTACACCATCCAGTTTACGGATAAAGTGCCCCTGCTAGAGTGGCGGCATGCTAGGCAGTTGCCTAGTTGGCCTATGCCTAAGGCCGGCTATGATGATGATGGGGCTGCTAGCCACACCCACTTTGCATCTGCTCAGATTTTTTGGTGTGGTATTTGGCCAAGAGTAAAGTGGATGAGTTTTAAACTTACTGAGATGAACTCCCATATTGTGATCTCCCTGGTTGCTATTCCACACTGGAAATCATTTCTAGTGTGGATTTTATTTACTTGCTTGCAACATTTCAATCTGTGTGAGCTTTTCTCTTTTTTGTGCAGTTGTACAGTCTTGAGTTAGCAATTTAAGAGAAGAAAGTATGTAGAGACAAAGCTCCATTCATAGGGGTTCAAGGAGGCTTGCCCCTTGTAAAAAAAATGCATTTTATGGGCTAGATATTTGACTGGTATGCTTCATCTGGTTGAAGTTTCAGGGAATATAACACAGTAAAAGATAAGGGAAGCTTTTTTTGGATTTGTAACTGATTGCATCCAGTGTGCGTTCACATATTATTATAGGTTCAATGTATTTAGATTTTAAGTTCTGATGTTTTACCAGTGAAAGCACTTAACCAGATTTTTTTAGACTATAATTTATGTTATAATTCATTAATCACATTGTGGAAGTAAATCTGTTATTTTCTGTGTTTTAGGTTGT
Source organism: Protopterus annectens (assembly GCF_019279795.1). Lineage (NCBI taxonomy): Eukaryota > Metazoa > Chordata > Ceratodontiformes > Protopteridae > Protopterus > Protopterus annectens. The sequence goes on from NC_056729.1 coordinate 822,872,703, forward strand.
ACTTCACAGCTGTGCTTCGATTGTGTAAGGTTCATAGTTTGACCATGCCAGCATGAGTAAGCATGCTTTGACAGTTTTGCTATATGCCTCAGTGTGTTTAGATTCTGCTTTCTCTGTGGCTGTACACTTAACATTTTATATTTGCAAGCTATGTTTTCAACTTATCTATGAAGGTTTATGAGATGACATATCCTGCTCTGCAGACCTGAGAGGAAGGTTGTCCCTTGCCTCTTCCTTTCAACCTTCTTTTAGCTACCACATGCAGTTAGAGAGCTGTATCTTCAATTCCCTTCACCTCCCATCTTCTTTTGGAATACCAGACCATTTCGTGGTGGGTACAGTTTTCTGGAGCCCATCTTGAAGTAGCTACTTCTACCCCTCTGGATCCTTGCTGAGGGGCAGTCTCTTTAACAGCCTTTATTTGCCAGATGAATTCTAAGACAACTCTCAAGTGGAAAACCTTTTACCTTGATCCCCTACTACTATAAAACAATGTCCAGCAACTTCAGTTCCTTATCACTGTTAAAGAGATTTGGAATAATATTGAAAAGCTCTCAAAGGGATTCCTTCCACTCTAACATCATGAAGCAGGGAAATATTATTTAGAAGCCAGTCTTTGGCTGCATATGGTTGAATCTTGCAGTTAACATGTCCAGGTTCCCAAGGTCCTTCTGGTTTCCTCTTCACCCTGTGAATTCTTCCCCATAGTCCATCTGAGTAGGAACATTCAAAGCAGTAAGAAACTTACTGTGAAAGTATGACAACAGATCTGAAGGCATCATTATTTCTGGTATTCTTTTCAGTCTTATGTTTCTTCAGTGTTGTCAGTTTTCTAAATCATCTGCTTTATAGGTCCATAGGTTCATAGGTAGATACTAGGCTATCTGCCCTAGGGCATTTATAAGCGTAGCCAGAGTGTATTTGGCTTCCGCCTCCCTATTAGATTAGCCTACTGTGCCTCTTTAAAGTAGGTCAAAGAAGGTACCCTTTTAAGATTAGTTTACTGTGCCTCTGTCTAGCAGGGACACAGGAGAGATCCCAGGGGTGAATTTGCGATTTCCCATCCACGCGTCCAAATTTTGCTTGAAGAGGGTCAGCGAGGGGCTATGTCTAACATGAATTGGGATTCTATTCCAGAGTGAGGGGAGCCTCTGGGAAATGAATCTGTCCCTTCAGCATGTTCTATTTATTTTTGTGCTGAGGTTTAGGTCCCCTGGAGCGTGTAGCTCTAAGGGACTTGGATTTTTTGAGGTGGAGCATGTCCATTAATTCTGGGTTTGACATGGCTTTGTACGTCAGGCATAGATCGCCTCTGAGTGAGCGGTAAGCAACTGAGTAGAGCTGGAATTTCTCTAGTCGAGCTGCATAGGACATCTGTTTGTAGTCCATGATCCTCTTGGTGAGGTACTTTTGGGGTCTCTCCATTTGCTGCAGGTGTCGGGTAAGGTACATCCCAAAAGGGGCATTGTATTCAATTATGGGCCTGATGAGTGACGAGTAGAGGGGCACAATGACCTCTCTTGATCTAGACGCGAACCCTTTCGTGATAAGGTGGGCTATATAGAAGGTCTTTCTAACCACTTTGGCAACGTGATTATCAAAGGAGAGATTACTATCTATGTTTGTCCCCAAATCTCTAATTACTTCTTCCGTACTTAATGGATTACCACCTATGTGGTAATTTGTGGGCACTGTGTTTTTCCCAAAGGGGATGACTATGCACTTTTTAGCATTTAGCTTGAGGCCGTGGCTCTGGCACCAAGCATCTGTCTCTGTGAGACCCTTTTGGAGGATGCTTGTGTCAGCTGGAGATTCGATTATGGCCCCCAGTTTGCAGTCATCTGCGAACTTTGTCAGCCATAATCCCCCCATGTTAGCCTGAACCTCAGAGAAGTATATACCGAACAAGAGAGGTCCCAGAACTGAGCCCTGTGGGACGCCACTTGTAACTGGTTTGGATTCGGACATGGCACCTGCGATTCTGACCATGTGGGTTCTATCTCTGAGCCAGATTGCAACCCATCTTGTGATATAGGGGTTGATATTTAAGCTGGTAAGCTTATTTATGATGCCCAAGTGGGGTATTGTGTCAAAGGCTTTTGAGAGGTCCAGATAGGCTGTGTGGACTACCTTGCCCTCATCTATGGCTTTGGTAACTGTTTCAAAGAAATCAACTAGGTTTAAGAGGCAAGATCTGCCCTTAACAAAGCCGAATTGGGTAGGGTCCAGTGTCTGGAGGCTCCCAATGTCTTTGTTTATGAGTTCTATGATAATATGCTCCATAGCTTTACAGACCAGACTAGTCAGGCTTATGGGGTGATAGTTTCCGGGGTCCATTGTGGCACCACCTTTGTGGAGTGGGACCACTGTAGCTGTACTCCATTCTTTCGGTACATATCCTGTAGTAAGGCTAAGTTTGAACAGTGACTTAATGTGAGGGTTCAGTTCTTCTTGGAGCTCATGTAAGACACAGACTGGGACACCGTCCGGTCCCATAGATGCTGTGTTTTTTGCTTTGGAGAGGGCAGCTTTCACCTGTGCATCTGGGATGTCAGGGAGGTTACATTCAGTTGGGATAGGCATTTGCTCCTTTGGGGGGGAAGGGGGGGGGAGTTTGCACTGAATCTGTCTGCCAGGATGTTGGCTATGTCTGTAGGTTCAGTATATTTTGTACCGTTATGCAACAATTCAGAACATATCTGGGAGTTTCCGCCCATGTTTCTGACATAACTAAAGAAGGCCTTGTGATTATCTTTAGTGTCTAGGGAAATTTTTCTTTCAAAACTGGCCTTTGATGATTTTATGAGGGATCGAAGTTTCTTGCTAATACTGATCAGAGATGCCTTCCCTTTTTGGGATTTTGCTCTGTCATGTAGTAGCTTCCTCCTTCTGTTGTATAGCTTATTTATGGCCGGGGTCCACCAGACCGGTCTCCTGTTTTTGGAGGAGTGAGTCTTGGTTTTATTTGGGATAGCACAATCCATGCATTCCTGCAGGTGCTCATAGAATGCATTTGTAAAGGATTCTGCAATTTGGGCTGTATTATCCTCTGGCCCAGGGGCTTTGAAGGACTCCACCTCAGTCTTGAGAAGTGCAAAGTTGGCTTTTGAGTAATTCTTTACAGTGATTTCCTTGGCTGGGGGTGGGGACGGGATATGGATGTCCAGGGAAATTTGTTTATGGTCTGATCTTACCAATGAGGGGTTTACCTCTGGTGTGGAACATAGAGTTCCCATGTTGGTGATGACCAGGTCCAATATGTTGTTCCCTCTTGTGGGAGTGGTGACCAGTTGTTCCATTGCATTAGAGTTTATAAATTCAAGGAACCGTTGGGTGAGGGTGTTTGGGCTTGAGTAGTTTTCCCAGTCAATGTTTGGGTAGTTGAAGTCACCCAATAACATAGTATTTGGAGAGACCTTCATATTCTCCAGTGTTCTCAGGAATGCCAAGTGGGGTTCCTGTAATAGGGAGGGTGTTCTGTAGCAGGCTACAAACTGAAAGGCATTTTTGCCCGCTGTTAGTTGCACATGGATGGTTTCCGATGCTTCGTGCAGTGCCACTATCCTGGAGGTGTAGGTATCTTTGATGAATATAGATACTCCCCCTCCTTTTATGCTTCAGTCCGAGTTTTGGGGTCAAAATGCATGGTATGAGTTATAACCTGGTAGTGCTGGGGTGCTCTCAGGAGCCTTGAACCAGGTTTCTGTTACTGCACAGACATCGATTTTCTCCATACTGAGGAGAGTCTCGAGTGTGTGCATCTTGAGGTTTAGACTTCTGGCATTGAGTAGCATTACCTTTAGTTTTTTTATCTTTGGGTTGTCTATGGAGGTGGGTTTGTCCTTTGAGCCTTGCCTAAAAAAGGCACTATGGGGGTGGCAAGAGCCTTGGCCAGTATACGAAAGCCTAAGGGTGACAGGTGCAAGCCGTCCCTAGCGAAGCAACGTGGCTCGTCGAGCATGTCATCCCAGGCTGACAGACACTGGATCCCCTTTGAATGACACCAATACTTTAGCCAATTGTTGAAACTGATCATTTTGTCTTTATACTGTGGCATCATTCTTGGTGAGGGCAAGATGCTACTCAAGGTCAGGGACATACCAGCCTTGGCTACATGGTCAGAGAGCTCCTCTATGTCTCTTTTCATGTAGTCCAGGGAGGTACATCTCAGGTCATTCACACCAGCATGGACAATGACGGAGTCATACTTGTACTTGCTTTGGAGTGACCTGAGTGCTTGCATTATGTGGCGGATCCTGGCACCCAACAGGCAGCTTACAGTGACCTTCTCCTTGTTCAGTCTGGTGAGTGGGACGTCAGTGTGCCGGACAATAGAGTCCCCTATAACAAGTGTATTTGGTGTGTTGTTTGGCCTTATGGGCTGTGACTGTGAGGCACACTGTTTTGTGAGATATGTGATTTGTGGGTATTGTTGAGGAGTGGCTGTTGCTTGGATATCTGCTTAGGAGGTCTTTGCTGTTTAGGCAGATTTTTATTTAATGCCTCCGAGTATGTTTTTGTGTGTTTATGTGTTGGGTATGCATATGCAATAGGTCTGTGTGAGACTGGATTTGTGGTGTGGGTGGTTACCTTTTCCTCCTGACTGACTGTGCCAGTCTTGGGTTGAGAGAGCTCTGCCTCCAGTTTGGCTGTGTAACTGCATCTCTCACATGTATTAGAGTTTGTTGGAAGGAGGAGAGGGTTGTCTGTGTACTTAAGGCAATTGTAACATTGCCTCAAAATTCCCAGATTCACCAGCTGGACTGGAGAGTAATCTTGAAACTGACTCTTGGACATACCAGATTAGTATAGGGAACTGTTTTTTTTACTGATCAGATTAGGGAAGGGAACTGATTTTTCACTTGATCAGGAAGGACCAATCGGGAGTCTAATACTTATGAGAAGTCATGGAGGGTGTAGTGCTTTAGTTAGTTAGCGTTTCCTTATAAGAGCTGAGCAAGTGCAGGGCTTTAGAAAGAGAATAGAGTGATTACTTTGAGAGTTTGAACAGTTCTAAGGGAAAAAGTGAAGAGCAGACTTTGTGGAGCCTGGAATAGTTTAAACCTGTTTAGGCGGTGCTGCCCGACACTGCTCAGTGCGCAAAACCGCGCAAAAAGGGAGTTGTAGGGTTTTAAGAGAGAGAGAGAGATCAAGGAGTTTAGAATTGACCCAAAATGGCCAATAAAACTACAGCTTCTAGGTAGTAACCACTCCTCCAGGGACAGGCAGGCTGTTCAGTGTTAACCACTCCCACTGGTGAACACAGAGACTTCCCTTTAGCCCAAGCAAGCACTGGCCTTCTAGAAACTTCCAAACAGTTCAGAACAGCAAATCTGTAACTGAACTTTCTTAACTTTCAGAAAGTGGGAAAAAAGCAATATTTTTTTGTTGTTTTTCTTTTTGTTGTAGTTTAAAGGTAGCAGAGATACACAAGCAGCAAAATAATCACAACAGTGCAATAAATGACCCCACACTTGAGTGCTAGGCCAAAATCAGGTAAAATGCAGTTTTTAGTGAACAAAACGATTTTAAATTGAGTGCAACACAGGAAATGCAGTAAACAGGCTCTAGATGTGCTCCAAGTACTGTTACTGTTACAGGTATAAACTTTAGCAATCCGGAAAATGCCAAAAAGTAGGCGGCAAAGCAGTAAAACTTAACAAAAAAAACAGAAGAAAATACTTAAAATCACAAAAGTGGCTCCTTTTCTTCTCTCAGCATTTTCTCCTCTTGGTAGGTGCTTCAGCAACAACTAGCAAGCCTGAAAAGACACCAAAACCATGAGGCAGTCTGGTTTTAAGAGAGAGAGATCAAGGAGTTTAGAATTGACCCAAAATGGTCAATAAAACTACAGCTTCTAGGTAGTAACCACTCCTCCATGGACAGGCAGGCTGTTCAGTGTTAACCACTCCCACTGGTGAACACAGAGACTTCCCTTTAGCCCAAGCAAGCACTGGCCTTCTAGAAACTTCCAAACAGTTCAGAACAGCAAATCTGTAACTGAACTTTCTTAACTTTCAGAAAGTGAGATAAAAGCAAGATTTTTTTGTTTTTTTTTCTTTTTGTTATAGTTTGAAGGTAGCAGAGATACACAAGCAGCAAAATAATCACAACAGTGCAATAAATGACCCCACACTTGAGTGCTAGGCCAAAATCAGGTAAAATGCAGTTTTTAGAGAAAAAAACGATTTTAAATTAAGTGCAACACAGGAAATGCAGTAAACAGGCTCTAGATGTGTTCCAAGTACTGTTACTGTTACAGATATAAACTTTAGCAAGCCGGAAAATGCCAAAAGGTAGGCGGCAAAGCAGTAAAACTTAACAAAAATCAGAAGAAAATACTTAAAATCACAAAAGTGACTCCTTTTCTTCTCTCAACGTTTTCTCCTCTTGGTAGGTGCTTCAGCAACAACTAGCAAGCCTGAAAAGACGGCAAAACCACAAGGCAGCCTGGTTTTAAGAGAGAGAGATCAAGGAGTTTAGAATTGACCCAAAATGGTCAATAAAACTACAGCTTCTAGGTAGTAACCACTCCTCCAGGGACAGGCAGGCTGTTCAGTGTTAACCACTTTCTCCTAAATCTGTCTGTATAACTGATGTATTTGCAACTCTTTTTCTTATTTTTTATCGTTCTACTCTATTAAGTCACACTGTACAACTTGCAAGTCTTGCTACTTATTAATACATTTTTTGCAATGCAGCATATCTAACATTTTTGCCATCATTTCTTTCTCTGTAAGCTCAGCGACCATCTCCAAAGTTGTCAGGGTGATGGTAGTGATGTCTTTGTCCACTGCTTGGGATATTTTTTTGCCTTGAACATTGCTGGATATAATTGTTTTTCTCTCAGAAGCACGCAGATCTAAGAAAAACTATTCCCCCATGCTGGGGCTGCTAGACACACCCACTTTGCATCTGCTCAGATTTTTTGGTGTGATATTTGGCCAAGAATAAAGTGGATGAGTTTTAAACTTACTCAGCTGAACTCCCACATTGTGACTGCCCTGGTTGCTGTTCCACACTGCAAATCACTTCTAGTGCAAATTTTATTTACTTGCTTGCAACATTTCAATCTGTGTGAGATTTTCTTTTTTTCTGCAGTTGTATGGCCTTGAGTTAGCAATTTAAGAGAAGAGGGTATGCAAGGGCAACACTCCATTCATAGGGGTTCAAGGAGGCTTGCCCCCTTGTAACAAATGCATTTTTTTGGCTAAATATTTGACTAGTATGCTTCCTCTGGTTGAAGCTTCAGGGAATATAACACAGTAAAAGATAGGGGAAGCTTTTTTTTGGATTTGTATCTGATTGCATTTGGTGTGTGTTCACATATTGTAACAGGTTCAATGTATTTACATTTTAAGTTCTGATGCTGTACTGATGAAAACCCTTAACCTGATTCTTTGGACTATAATTTATGTTATAATTCATTAATCACATTGTGGAAGAAAATCTGTTATTTTCTGTGTTTTAGGAGGTACTTCACAGCTTTGTTTCGATTGTGTAAGGTTCATAGTTTGACCATGCCAGCATGAGTAAGCATGCTTTGACAGTTTTGCTATATGCCTCAGTGTGTTTAGATTCTGCTTTCTCTGTGGCTGTACACTTAACATTTTATATCTGTGAGCTGTTTTCAATTTATCTATGAAGGTTTATGAGATGACATATCCTGCTCTGCAGACCTGAGAAGAAGTCTGTCCCTTGCCTCTTCCTTTCAACCTTCTTTTAGGAGAGCTGTATCTTCAATTCCCCTCACCTCCCATCTTCTTTTGGAATACCAGACCATTTCCTGGTGAGTACAGTTTTCTGGAGCACTTCCTGAAGTAGCTACTTCTACCCCTCTGGAGCCTTGCTGAGGGGCAGTCTCTTTTACAGCCTTTATTTGCCAGATAAATTCTAAGACAACTCTCGAGTGGAAAACCTTTTACCTTGATCCCCCCCACAACTATGAAATGATGGCCAGCAACTTCAGTTCCTTGTCACTGTTAAAGAGATTTGGAATAATATTGAAAAGCACTCCAAGGGATTCCTTCGACTCTAACACCATAATGCAGGTAAATATTATTTAGAAACCAGCCTTTTGCTGTATATGGTTGAATCTTGCAGTTAACATGTCTAGGTTTCCAAGGTCCTTCTGGTTTCCTCCCCACTCTGTGAATTCTTCCTCCTAGTCCATGTCAGTAGGAACATTCAAAGCAGGAAGAAACTTACTGTGAAAGTATGACAACAGATCTGAAGACATCATTACCTCTGGTATTATTTGCAGTCTTATGTTTCCTCTGTCCTGTCAGTTTTCTAAATCATATATTTTAGTCACTTACTCCTTAATCTGTCTGTCTATATAACTGATGTATCTGGACCTCTTTCGATTATTTTTGATCATTCTACTCTTTTAAGTAACACTGTACAACTTGGAAGTCTTGCTACTTATTAATAGATTTTTTGCAATGCAGCATATCTAACATTTTTGCCATCATTTCCTTCACTGTAAGCTCAGCGACCATCTCCAAAGTTGTCAGGGTGATGGTAGTGATGTCTTTCTCCACTGCTTGGGATATTTTCTTGCCTTGGACATTGCTGGATGTAATTTTTCTCTAAGAAGCACACAGAGCTACGAAGAATTATTCCCCCATTCTGGTGCTGCTAGCCTCACCCAGTTTGCACCTGCTCAGATTTTGGTGTGATATTTGCCCAAGTGTAAAGTGGATGAGTTTTAAACTTACCGAGTTAACTCCTACATTGTGATCTCCCTGATTGCCCTTCCACACTGGAAATCACTTCTGCTATGCATTTTATTTACTTGCTTGCAAAATTTCAATCTGTGTGAGCTTTTCTCTTTTTTTCTGAAGTTGTATAGCCTGGAATTAGCAACTTAAGAGAAGAAGGTATGCAGGAGCAAAGCTCCATTTTTTGGGGGTTCAAGGAGGCTTGCTCCCCATGTAAAAATGCATTTTTGAACTATTTGACTAGTATGTTTCATATGATTGAAGCTTCAGGGAATATAATGCAGTACAAGATAGGGGAAGCTTTTTTGGATTTGTATCTGACTGCATCCAGTGTGTTCACATATTGTAATAGGTTCAATATATTTAGATTTTAGGTTCTGATGCTGTACTGATGAAAGCTTTTAACCAGATTTTTGGAATATAATGTATGTTTTAATTCATTAAGCATATTCTATAAGTAACCTGTTATTTCCGGTGTTTTAGGATGTACTTTACAACTGTGTTTTCATTACGTAAGGTTCTTAGTTTTACCATGCCAGCATGAGGAAGCATGCTTTGATGTTTTGCTAAATGCCTCAATATGTTTAGATTCTCAACATGGTCTGATTTATTTTTTATGAATTTTTTCTCACATGAAGAAAAATTAAATGCATGCCAAGGCTATGATATGCATATTCATGTTGTACAGGACACTCAAGCCACCGGCAAAACATCAGATGACTGTGGATTGCATCTTCTCATATCATGGCTAGCGTGGCATGATGACCTCTAAAAAGTATATCATCAGTGCAAACATCAGTAGGACTGCAGCATCTGATATACTTAAACTGAAAGATGAGATTGATGGAGAACATTTCTGTGCAGGGTCACTGAGGTTTGCCTGTCAAGTAAACCATATCAAATAGTTGCTATGATGTCACTATATAGGAAGCAGCCTGAATGTGTTGTCTGAATTAGAAAATAATGTCAATGTATTAAGGTATCCTATACTTTAATATTGCATGTGCACTGCACTTCTGTGCTTGAGTAGTCATGTCAACAAAGACTGTGCTGAGCCATTTATCTGTTTTTCATGAGACACATTGTATATAACTTGTAATATATTACTAATGATAGGCAATCATATAAGTTTGTTTTCATTTATATGCAATACGTATTTTACTGAAGCATTTCCATGGCTTGGAACAAGACATATCTACATGCAGACTTTGGATATTGTATGGCCATCCCATGTATTTGTGTCACTCTGGAGGATATTTGCAACTATATTGATAATGTAGCACTGTGACATGCTTATCTATGCATGCCATCAAAAGTGTACTTATAGTACATCAATGATACATCCTCTAAATACTGGGAAAGGTGGCATCTTTTTTTTATTTGATCATTATGTAAGCCCACCAGATACATGTTCCTTTTTAAGGGTCCCTAGTTAAATGACTTCAGTTACACAGTTGACCAGTTGAAGTAAAGAAATCAAACCTTGCTCCTGGACTATGTGGGGTAAAGCAAGCAGCTTATTAACAGCTCAGCGCATTAATCCTCTGTGCTAACTGTGCTTATGAGTCCTTTTTATTGCACTGATTTTAACTGTTCTATTTTTGATTTTCTCCTCAGGTTATGAAATCACTGCAGCCATGTTCATTGTTTGTAGACTCTGTCCTTGCTTAATTTTAATTTAGTTTAATTTTGACATACAGTGCTGGTATTCTTTTAATAGTCTTGTCATTGTTGATTGAAAATCCAGAGCAGCATATTCTTTCTCCTGAGCTCACTTATATCTGTAGTCTCTGCAAGGCAAATGCCTGTGGCTAATTTGTCTGAGCAGGTCTCAGTACCTGAGTTTGTTTAGATGTGCTGTTAAGACGTATATAGTGAGGAGTATTTTATCAGGTCAAGTGAAATAAAGTCATATAAAACTGCACTGCACACTAGTGAACAAGAAACAAGTCCCTCTGGGTATTTTTTTCTGGCTTTTATGCCAAAGCCTTTGGCATTTCTAAAGTGAAATTTTGTGTACACTGAAATGTCAGCTTTGGAGCATTTTTAGAACAGGGCATGAGTCAGGTGATATGGAGCACTGATGCAAGTCGAGGGCTCAGATGGGCAAACTCCGTAAGACTGCAGGTCTCTTGTAATGATGCATCTGATAAGTGAACCATGACCTGCTTCTTTTTTCTTTTTTCTCTTTTTCTTTTCTTTCTTTTTTTGAAGTTGCATTGACTTTCTGTCTCTTGTACTTGCTGTGTTTAGTAAAATTTAAATAACCTTGCTTCTCTGCAACATTGTAAATATTTAATCTAGCATTCATACAACAACTTTCCTTAAATAAATCTCTCTTCTTATAGTTAATAGGCAGTGTAGGGTGATCTGTATGCAGTTCTCTTGAGCTTAGAGACATTTCTTGCAAAGTCCATTTAAACTACTTTTTTTTTTCTTTTTGTGTTTGTGCGTGTGTGCACATGTGTGCGTGTGTGGCTTCATGCTTTAATTCTTACAAAATCTTACTTTTTTGCTTGCATGTTAACAGCAACATTAATGAAAGTCTTCATTTGCAGTTCAGACTATAATATCTATGTGTGGAATGATCTCATTTCTGTCAGCATGTGATTTGGTATTTAATAACTTCATATCTGGGCTCTGTTTATTACTTATTTCCATAACTAAGTTTACTAATCTTAATTCCCACTTCTTTGTAGATTTACTTTATATTGCTGATGAATACATGTTGTTACAACATAACTGAAAGCTAAGTCAATTTAGTGATGTTAAATGAATGCACTTGAGGTGTGAGGTTTGATCTTAATGGAATTAGTCAGCATTCCTGACCTGTTGCTATATTACAGTTTTTTTTTATGACATCTCTTCACAGCACGACCATTCTTGTTATCTAATTTCCTGGACTACCAGTCATACACTGTCTGTATTGACTTTCATTCTGTGAAACTTACATAACTACGCAGATGCATATATGTACCACATTATAATATTGTCACTTTTAAGTCTAGGCATTCAAAACTAAAATAGTCAACATTTCAGTTGCAGTATTAAAATCATATTTGCACATTTTTTTTAAATTACGATAGTATTGTGATAGTATGATTATATGCCAAGGTCTTTGTTAGCTTCTAATGCAGAAAGCTGAATAGCATGTTGGAAACAGGGAACACATTCTTTAACACAGAGCAAAACATGGAAAAAACATTTTTTATTTTTATTTATTCATTTATTTATAAAATAAGTAAGTCACATTTAAAAGTAATACAGTTATTGATTTACAGTCTTATATTAGCTCATCTCATATTTTTCTTTTCAGTGAGAAGAATTATTTAATATAAAAATAAAACAAATTCATCAACTTGAGAATTGTGACCATAAAGTTGTTTTCTTCATATTTAGACTTCAATGTAATGTGTGGATTTTAACATGAAATGGTTATAGTAGAGCTGATCTTCTTGCCTTGAGGCACTAAATAATTGCAGAACTGAAGCTGATTTACAAACTATGATAGACATAAGCTGTCCCAGTGAGAATACAACGGTATTGCATTTTCTCCCATATAAGCAAGTGGACTGAGTGTTAAGTAACAATGATGAATTTTAAAAAGAATGGATACAATTAAGTGAAATAAGCCTCAAATAAATATCAAGTATATAGTGAGTAGATGATAGTAAAGCTGTCAAGTAGGTAATGACTGGCCCATAGTGCCTTTTTTAAACAAGGCTCAAAAGACAAACCCACCGCCATAAATAGCACAAGTAACAAAAAACTGAGAGTAATGCTACTCAATGCCAGAAGTCTAAACCTCAAAATGCATGCACTCGAGTATGTAGAAAATCGATATATGTGCATTAACAAAATCTGGTTTAAGGGTCCAGAGAGCACCCCAGCACTACTAGGCTACAACTCACACCATACATGTCGGCCACAAAACCCGGACCGAAATACAAAAGGCGGGGGCGTATCCATATTCATCAAAGATACCCACACCTCTAGGTTAGTGGCACAGCACAATGCTTCAGAGATCATCCGCATGCAACTAACAATGGGAAAAACTGAAATTCAAATTGTAGCTTGCTACAGATCACCCACCATGTCCCAGGACCCCCATTCCGCATTTCTGGAAACACTGGGAAACATAAAGGTCCTACCAAACACCCTGATATTGGGTGATTTCAATTACCCAAACATTAACTGGGAGAACTACTCAAGTACAAACTTCCTTGCCCAACATTTCCTAGAATTTATAAACTCAAATGCCCTGGATTGACAACATATTGGACCTGGTCATGACCAACATGGGCGAATGGTCTTCCACACCAGAAGCCAACCCCTCGCTGGCTAGATGTGACCATAAACTAATCACTCTGGATATCCACATTCTATCCCCACCCCTGGTCAAAGAAACCACCTTGAAAAACTTTTCAAAAGCAAACTTCATGTTACTTAAGACCAAGGTGGAAAGTTTCAAAGCCCCCATGCTAAAGGATAATGTTGCCCAAGCTGCAAAATCCTTTACTAATGCATTCTACAGGCACCTACAAGAATGCATTGATCGGGCTATCCCAAGCAAAACTAAGACTCACTCCTCCAAGAAAAGGAAACCAGTCTGGTGGACTCCTGCCATAAACAAGATATACAATAGAAGGAGGGAACTAGCACAGAAAAGAGTAAAATCCCAAGAAGGGAAGACATCCTTGATCAGTATCAGAAAGAAACTATGATCCCTCATAAAATCATCCAAGGCTAGCTTCGAAAGAAAAATTGCCAAGGACTCTAAAGATAACCACAAGGTTTTCTTTAGCTATGTCAAGAATCTAAGTGGCAATTCTCAGATCTGCTTGGAGTTAGTGCAGAATGGCACAAGATGCACTGAACCGACCGATATCGCCAACATCCTGGTAGACAGGTTCAGTGCAAACTTCACCCCCCTCTCACCCCCAAAAGGGTCCATAACCATACCAGAAGAATATAGTGCCCCTGAAATCACAGACACTCAGGTTAAAACAGCCCTCTCCAAAGCCAAAAACACAGCATCAATGGGACCGGACAGTGTCTCAGGCTGCATCCTACACGAGCTCAAAGATGAGCTAACCCCTCACCTAAACACACTGTTCAAACTCAGCCTCTCCACAGGCTATGTGCCCATAGAGTGGTGCACAGCAATGGTTATTCCGCTCCACAAAGGTGGAGCCACAACAGACCCTGGGAACTATCGCCCTATAAGCCTGACTAGCTTGGTCTGCAAAGCTATGGAGTGCATCATCATGGAACTCATTAAAAGAGACATTGGGAACCTCCAAACACTGGACCCTACCCAGTTTGGCTTTGTTAAGGGCAGATCATGCCTCCTAAACCTGGTGGACTTCTTTGAGACAGTTACCAAGGCTATAGATGAGGGAAAGGTGGTCCACACAGCCTACCTAGACCTCACAAAGGCCCTCAACACCATTCCCCATTCTGGTATTATAGACAAACTCACCAGCCTGAACATAAAGCCTTACATCACAAGATGGGTTGCCAACTGGCTCACAGACAGAACACACATGGTAAGAGTTGTGGGAGCAAGGTCTGACTCTAAACTGGTTACAAGTGGCATTCCCCAGGGCTCAGTCCTAGGACCCCTCCTGTTCAGCATATACTTCTCAGAGTTACAGGAAAGCACAGGAGGTCTATGGCTGACCAAGTTCGCAGACGACTGTAAACTAGGGACTATAATTGACTCTCCGGCTGAAACAGGCATCCTCCAAAAAGGGTCTCACTGAGACAGATATCTGGTATCAAAACCATGGCCTCAGGCTAAATGCCAAAAAGTGCATAGTCATCCCCTTTGGAAAAAACAAAGTACCCACAAACTACCACATAGGTGGTAGCCCCCTAAATACGGAAGACATAATAAGGGATCTGGGGACCCAAGTAGATAGTAAGCTCCCCTTTGATAATCACATTCCAAAGTGGTTAGTAAATCCTTCTATGTGACCCACCTAATCACAAAAGGACTTACATCCAGATCAAAAGAGGTCATTGTGCCCCTCTACGCATCATTCATCAGACCCATCATAGAGTACAACCCCCCATTTGGGATGTACCTTACAAGACACCTGCAACAGCTGGAAAGACCACAGAAGTACCTCAACAAGAGGATCACTGGCTTCAAACAGATGCGCTATGCAGCTTGACTGAAGAAACTCCAGTTATACACGGTTGCATACAGCCTACTAAGAGGTGATCTATGCCTGACATACAAGGCCATGTCCAACCCAGAATTGATGGACATGCTCCACCTAAAGAAAACCATATCCCCTTGAGCCACACACTCTAGGGATCCAAACCTCACCCCAACAATAAACAGGATGTGCTGGAGGGATATATTCCTGTCAGAGAGACTTCCCATGGTCTGGAACAAGGTTCCAATCTACATTACGCAGAGCTCCTTGCTAACACTCTTCAAGAGAATCCTTGACAAGTGGATGGGGAATAGAAAGTTTACCCCGAGGATCACTTCAATGGATCTGCTGGACAGTGGCACAGGGAACTAATCTAAGGGGGCAGTGAAAGCCAACACAATTCTGTCTAGGATTATAAATGTCTTTGGGCAGATAGCCTAGTACCTGCCTATGAACCTAATAACAGTGGGAGTAACATGTCCATTTGCTACTTTACATAACAGGTAAGTAAAGCAGCACTTGTTCTTCAGACTGAGCTGGATGGGTATTCTTGGGAGTACTTGTCAAATATAGTAAAGAGAACAGGACGGTTACTTAAACCAGCCTTCACCATATAACTCGATGTACAGTCTGACAGTAAAGAATGGATCTGGCATGGAAGCATTATTAAGTAATATTGCAAGGCTATTATTAAGTAGAAACAGGCTGAATTATAATTAGGTTGTGATTTTTTTTTATGTTTAAGCTATTCACAATGATGTTCATCGTGCATACAGCTGCAGTCATAACAGATGGGTTCTCCTGCCGTTAGGCGGGTCCTTGGTCGGCCGAATTCCAAAGTCTAGGTCCGGCATCGGTTGTCGTCGCTTCTTCCCTGATGTCAGTGCGCCAGGGGTATAAAAGAACCAGCCAACGCCATTTTCTCCAGTCTTTCTTGCCGCGCGGTGCCTGAAGCAGAAGCAGTTCGCAAGTGCCGGTTGGCCAGCTCCTGAAATTACGAAAATTTTGCAACCGAAGTCTTCTTGAAAGCTAAGTACCCCGTTGGGGAAACTTTTCTTCCCTCAGACCGATGTCAGACAAAGTTAATAATTGTATTTCTTGTGGGAAGCAAATACCGCATAAGGATTTTCATTCCCTCTGCATTCCTTGCTTAGGCCCAGACCACGACGTCTCGGTCTGTCGTTTTTGTGCTACTTTCAACAAATGCCCCATTAAGCGTCGGGCGGAGTTCACCCAGCACTATTTTGGCAGAAAATTTAACTATATTATGTCATTGGATACTCCGACTCCAGTTTTGTCTAAAAAACGCAAAGATAAGGACCGACACACGAGGTCCGCGGCCTCTACCGACACCATGCCAAAGCCGACTACAGGTGGTCCGGTTCTCAGCGAGGCACCTATGCAGCCCCTGCCTACCGACAACACTTCATTGGCGGTGTCTTCTGTGCCCGAGGTCGCAGGCTCCTCGGCCCACACCCCCGACTACAGATACTGAAGCCACTCTTGGTGGTGAATCTCAAAATGTAGAGAGGTCTGCCTCCTCTCAAGGTGTCTTCAGACCTTCATCTTCTTTTTCTATCAAGGCTTTCACTAAGTCTAAAGCAGCCATGCATTCTAAGAAACAAACTCTGCAGGGCCCTTCTCCAGGCCCCATGCCTAAAAAACAGATGCTTAAAATGGCTGAGGATTTGATTACTCTTATCAGGGGTGTTCAACCCCCCCCCCCGGACAAAAGGCCCAGAGTGGAGGAAGAATGCCCCTCCTCTGACCAGGCTTCCATTATTTCAGATCACTCTGATGAACAGGAACATTCTTACTCCCCTTTTGAAGATTCTGATGCTGAGGAGTCCATTCCCTCTGTCTCCCCCCCCCAGAGGATTTCTCATTTGGGGAAACCTTACATACCTTAAGGGAACACTTCCACTGGGAAGGCCAAGAGTACTCAGATTCCAAGAAAAGGCTTAGGGATTTTCTCTTGCTACCCCAGCACAGGCCTCTGGCTATACCTCCTGTCTTAGACATACTAGATGATGTGTACTCGCAGGCCTGCCTTAACCCGGATTCTTTACCTCCAGCCCCAGTCAAGCCTGACAGGTACTACCGGGTTCCTGACTCACACCAATTTTTATACAAAAGCCATGCGGCTGACCCAGAAACTATCTCACAGGGCCCCAAGGGAATTAAGGCCTCCACTGCTAAAACCCATTACCTTCGAGAGAGATTCCAGATCCTTAGAAAGGTGGGGAAAAAAGGTATACACCTCGGCCACCTTAACCATGAGGGCATTAAACTGCCAGTTCCATATGCTAAAGTACCAACAGTTTCTGTTATCACAGTTGAGAAGTAAAATATCACAACCTGAACAACCAGACTTGAAGGAGTTGCAGGATTTGATGCATGGTGCAGAACAAGTGGGTAAACATACCTTGCAATGTGGTTTTGATGCTCTAGAGGCCTCATGTAGAGCTGCTGTAACAGGATCAGTCATATATAGACATGCCTGGCTCAAGGAGCAAACCTTACCAGATCATGTAAAAGTTAAATTACTAGATGCCCCTCTACAAAATGATGTATTATTTGGTGTTAAAGCTGAGGAGGTATTAAAGAAAATGGAGGAAAAGGCTAAATCAATGCAAACAGTGAAGGATTTTCTACAGGTACAACCTCCACATTTCAGTAGAAATTGGCCTTCCAAAAATTGGTCCTTTCCAGCCACGGACAGACCCCAAAGAGGTAGATACAGGTGCCCGAGGGGCAGAGGGCAATCTCAAGGATCGTTTAGAGGCAGACAATGGCAAGCTCCTACACAAAGAGGTGGTGAGGATAGTTCGCAGCCATTCAGAAAGCAAGCCCAATGACTTTCCCCTTTGCATGCCAAGCAAGGCTCAAATGGCAGCACCCTTAGGCAGGAAACTGGCATTATTTTCAAAAAATTGGCATATTGTCACAAAAGACAAATGGATCCTGGACATTATAAACAGAGGATACAGATTCCATTTTCACACCCTTCCAAAAATGAGAGGCATGCCAAACCTGCCACACAATCAAAGGGCAGAGGCACAAAGACAAATTTCAGATCTCATGGACATGAAAGCTATTCAAGAGGTACCTACTCACGAACAAAGTCAAGGTTTTTATTCCAGACTATTCCTGGTACCAAGGAAGGGAAAAGATTGGAGACCTATTTTGGACCTATCCATCCTAAACACATTTTTACTGTTACCAAAATTCAGGATGCTCACATTACAGCAGCTTCTTCCCATGCTGGGCAAGGAGTCTTGGCTGGTAACATTGGACCTCAAGGAGGCATACCTGCATGTCCCAATCAGACAAAATTGCAGAAGATACCTCAGATTTCTTGCAGGTTCAACCCATTATCAATTCTCTGCATTGCCCTTTGGCTTATCTACTGCACCCAGAGTATTCACGAAATGCCTGGCATCAGTAATTGCCTACTGCAGACTTCAAGGGATACAAATATACCCATATTTGGATGACTGCCTGATCCAAGTGGACAGCAAGCACATACTTCTGAAACATCTGGCTTTTGTAATAATGTTGTTGAATTCTCTGGGATACACAGTCAACAAAAGGAAATCAAGGCTAATACCCTCTCAGAAAATAATTTTCCTGGGTGCCAACTTGGACACAAACACCCAGATGGCCTACCTCACACCAGAGAAGCAGGGGCAACTAACTCAATACTTCAGAACACTAGCAAATTTCACCAGGCTGACTGCAAGGAAAATCCTGCAGGCTCTGGGATTCATGGCATCTTGCATCCTACTAATCCCATGTGCAAAGCTGCATATGAGGAAACTTCAATGGTACCTGAAAAACCTATGGTCTCAACACAGCCACAGTTTGGAAACAATGATACCACTAATTCCATGTCTTCAAAAGGAATTTCTGTGGTGGGCTCAAGTCCAGGTTTCCCTCCCTCCTTCCCCTCTTGGGACAGGCCTATTGGCTAACACCTCCTCATACAACCTGATTGGGGTATTCTTTTATGGTGTATTTGCTTGCAACTACTGTATCTTGATTATTTTGCATTGCTTTATTACACAAATTTATGTATTGCCTTCCTTCTGGGGGCACCTGACATCTGGGGCAAGAAAAACTGAAGAAAATGGCGCCGGCTGGTTCTTTTAAACCCCTGGCGCACTGACGTCAGGGAAGAAGCATCAACAACTAACGCCGGACCTAGACTTTGGAATTCGGCCGACCGAGGACCCGCCTGACGGCAGGAGAACCCATCTGTTATGACTGCAGCTGTATAAGCACTCGAACATCTACATTTATGGTAGGTACAAAACTGTACTTTAAAGGGGTTAGAAAGAGAGAATATTTTTATTTATTTAACATTTGTTGACCGGGAAAGTCCGACTAGGTTCCACAGATCCTGTTTTCAGTGGAGGCCCGGGGAGAAATGCTCCAGAAGCATGTCTTTTAGAATGTGGGAGGAAACCGGAGTACCCAGAGGAAACCCACGCGAACGCAGTGAGAACATGCAAACTCCACACAGAAGGCACCCCAGCTGAGAATCGAACCAGAGAATCTCTTGCTGTGAGGTGACAGCATTAACCGCTGCACCACTGCGCCGCCCAATATAAAAGGAATGTGCTGAGACCTTGGCAACACCATTGGAAAAAAATCTTTGCTTACTGATAAAGATTCCTATTAATTGCATAGATACAGAAGTGCTAACAGACAAAGAGTTTCAAGGAAAACAATCTAAATTTATAAGCTAATAAATATAAAATCTGTTGCACTTACTAATTCATACCTTGTGGAAAGAAATATTACAGATATGACATAGAGTACATTAGTAAAGCTTTACCAGTAGTTAATAAGCAGTCATTTTTTGTGACTATAATCAAGCAGTGTTTTTTGGACATCATAAAAGCCTACAATACAGCAGAATGTGATATTCCATTGACCAAGTTGCCAATATCCGTTGATGACACTTTGGCTATTAATTGGATTGACATGCTATCCCCATGAATGGCAATATCAAATGCAAAACAATGGTGCATAATAAAGAATGTGCATCAGCAATCTAAATTATGAATGTGTTTTATTATTTGATTCCCCCGGCTGACAAACATCAATCATTAAACACTTATTCCAAAATGCAAATATGGGAAGGTGGTCACCACAAGTAATGTTAAGAAGCCATGGGACTGCTTACCACAAAGCTCCTTTACCAATATCCAATTGACAAATTCTTTCTGGGAAAATGGGAGCTAGAAACTCCTGAACAGGTGAATGCTCTGTAATCCATTTTTTCCTGTCCTGGAATACCCATTATGCCTCCATTCCTCTGTAACAGTTGGGTTGTAGGGAGTAAGCGAGTTTGCTGGTCTTGTAAGGATAGCCTACTCCCTCCCACTCTCCCAGCAGCTCCTCTGAGTTTACAGTTACTATTCCTTCAGTGGAAGCATGCCTCCATAGATGATTTTCCTTTGGTTGCTCAATGCAGTTACACTACAATAGCAGGGGCTTGTGAAGCTTATAACTCCACTGAGCAGACAGCTTGTGCTCTCCTTGGTGTTGCTCATGTGGTAAGCAAGGGACAGCCCCCCTCAAGGATGGGTTAAGTGGCAGTAGCAACTCAGTCCCATCCTCCACAGACAGCCTGCACAGGTGCCCAAGATTCTATTCAAACTCAGGCCACCTGTGGTGCTGGTGCAGTCAGGGATTTATCCCCGCATGCCTTGGAGCCACCATATCATGTGACTTCTCTGATGCATTGCATGTTTAATCTCTTTAAGACAGTCACCAGTTTAGCATGGAGACTGGAAAATGATGCACATGTGTATGTGAGATATATGGTGTGGGTGATAAGTTACACTGCAGCTTGTAAATGAAGAGAAAGAGCCAATCAATAGTGCACATACCATGAAGCAATGTCTGAGGTAAAAGTCAAACACTAACAATGGAGTTAACAAAGTGATTAGCACAATCAAGAAAGGTACCAGTACACATAAAATATCTAACATTTGGGACATACTGTTTGACAACTTTGCACCATTTTTAGGGTTTCCTAAATTTAAGAACTATATTTATTTGTTAGATAATTTGTAGTATTCCATCATAAGCACTAGATAAAATCTGACTTAAAAAAGAGATAATGATTGTCATTGAGTAATCATCGACCTGTAGCAGATAAAGGAATAAGGACATCTGAATCATCAAAGAACAGACTAGGAGATTCCATACTGCAAAGTAAATATAGAGCCAGACTTGACTGAAGTCTTTAGACCAAGAGTGGAATCCAGCCTAATGAGGCAGGATTGCACCAAAGAGGACAGAATTCTAGGCATAGTCCTAATCAAGTGGCAGGGGCTCAGAGTTGCCTAAGGGAAGACATAATTATTCAGCAATGCTCATGCCACTCTATGTTTAGGGTAAGGTTAAGAACATAAAAACAATGATGGTGGTGTGGGATTTTAAGGAGGTAAATTATGATAAATGAAGAGAGGGAAAAAGATGAGTTAAAATACTGAAAATAAATTGAAGGGAATTAAAATAGTTGTGCTAATGGGCCAGGGATGCTGTTCTCAGGATTTGAGGAAGAGGAAGAGACAAAAAGGAAAAAAACAGGTGAAGACAGATATTGCTACATAGTAAGGTGATGCTTTCTAACAGGGCAAAAGAGAGAGTGCACACAAGATGTGGAAGAGAGTTGGAGAAGTGGAAGATGCAAAGTATAATGAGGCAAGGAAAAGTGCAACAAAAGGGAGGAAGGAAGAACTGACACAAGGCAAAAGAGAATTAGAAGACGGGGTCAAGTGGGACAGTAAATTATTCTTTAGAGAGAAAGGTACATGTATAATAACTTGCTACTCTGTCATCACAAAGAACTCTGTCCCCACCCTCTAGTCCATCACACCCTCCACTACTTTTGTGTAAAGACAGCCAATATTATGTTCTCCATTGGCCTACAGCCCCCCTGCACCTACTGCCATAGGACTTTAAGATTCTTAAAAGTGTATTAATAATCAATGATTTTTGTTTATAGAACAGGGAGTGCATGGGATAGGGGGTTATTAACCCCCTTGCTGCATAAAGGCATTCATCTCTTGCTGTTTCTCATTCATGCTGAAATTTGTGCAAATAGTGTGGGATGCTTAAAGGTACCTCAAAATATTATATTTACCTGACATCTGACTGATGCATATTTTATTTATTGTTTTTATTCCTAATATATTATATCTCCCATTATTTACTATTGCTTTTGACTTTGCATTTTTATGTATTTGCACTAGCCAAACATTTTTTAATGAATGGGTTTCTTTGCCTAGGTCTACAGGGCTACTTTAGCTGAATATTTTTTCAATTTTTATCTTTTTTGATTTGTTGACTTTTTTTTTCTGGGGTTTAGTTTCCCTGGATGGGGATTTTTGTTTTGGGTTTTAAGACTTAAACCAGATTTTATACATTCTGCAGCAGGGAAACGTGGTATAGATGTCATGGCAAATGATTTTTCTTTTAATTAATTTACTTTTTTTTGCACTGATGTGGTAGAATAATTGTTTTAAACTAGCACATTTATCATATCTTATAGTTAAATATTTTGTTAAAATTCATTCTTTGTCAGGATTCCTAGTTGCATAAATGGAGTTTTTGCTCAGGCCGGTTATTTCAGTATGTTTTAACCATTTAAAATAAAGCAATTTTATACTAATTAGAAACATGAACTGTCTGTGGTTGGGACATTACTCACAACTTCTTGTATCCACAATCAGGCATAAACAGGGATAAATGTCAAAATCAGATACACATTTTACGTAATGGCACTATTAATTTAGAAAGTTGACAGAAAAAAAGAGTAAATGCAAATTAACATTTATTTTCTGAATGCAAACACATTTGTAAGCATAGTTATTGTCAATATTTATTGGATATTGAATGTAATTTGTCATCTTTTAACACATTCACACATTCTAGGAGGGACAGCTCAACATTTAGAGCCAAAATCAAGGACACTCCTGAAAACCATGGGCAATTGAAAAGTGCAGGGATGCATTTGAGAGGAGTGCTACTACATTCTGGGATTGGGCATGCACTCTCAAAAGCTGTAGCTGTACTTCTGCTGGCAAGTGAGAGTATGGGGGTAGGGGATTTACAGGCATTTATTTCAGTTTTGTTTGATAAGCATAAGCTTTCAGTTTTTTTAATGGTAGTGTGGTACCAGGGCTGATGCCAGCCAAAAGAAAAACCGATTTAAAGATGTTATGCATTGTTACACTTCACTTTATTTCATGTTTCCTGTTAGTATTATATTTAGTCTGAAAAAAATCTCTGTGTTTTATGGCCCAGGAAAATATGACGTTCTCTTTTTGAATATAAAAAAGATGTGTAAAGATATGAAATGCTTTTTAAATGTTTTGTTTAGTGCTCTCTCAAAATGAAGTTATGTGCTTGCATAGTATTATGCTACACAAGGCTGGAGACAGGAAAAAACAAGAGACATATAATGTAATTAAATACACTTCAAAGAAAGTATTCCTTGGTATGTAAATGCATTGTTCCAGTGAAACTTACCAAAAACAAAAAAAAAAAAAAACAACTGGCTTAGTTACTTTTGCTGTGGGAAAGCCAACAGCTAGAATATTCTGATGTAATGCTGTCTTCAAAAGGAAATGCTGTAATAGCTTTTGGGGAGGTGAACAAAAAAGTGATGGCCTGAAATGTGTTTAAATATTAGACACCGGTGTATCTTGTCTTTGTTCGGAAGAAATCAATGCCATGTCTGTCAAAAAGGTCTATGTGTGACATGTTTTTTCCCAAAAGGGATAACTATACATTTCTTGGCATTGAGCTTGAGCCCATGGCTCTGGCACCAAGCATCTGTTTCTGTAAGGCCCTTTTGTAGAATATCCACATCATTTGGGGATTCAGTAATGGCTCCCAGTTTACAGTCATCTGCAAACTTTGTTAGCTAGAGTCCCTTAGTGTTGGCCTGTACGTCAGAGAAGTAGATGCCAAACAAGAGCGGTCCCAGGACTGAACCCTGAGGTACTCCACTTGTCACTTGTCTGGAGCTGGATTTGGAGTCGGCTACTTTTGCACTGTGGGTTCTGTCAGTAAGCCAGTTGGCAACCCATTGAGTGATGTAGGGATTAATGCTCAGCTTAGTAAGTTCATCTATGATTCCAGAGTGGGGGATGGTGTCAAAGGCCTTGGCGAGGTCCAGATAGGCTGTGTAGACCACCTTACACTTGTCCACGGCTCTGGAGACTGATTCAAAGAAGTCAATCAGGTTGAGGAGACAAGATCAGCACTTCACGAACCCAAACTGTGTGGGGTCCAGTGTTTGAAGGTTGTCAATGTCTTTGCTTATAAGTTCCATGACAATACGTTCCAGACTGATGGGGTGGTAGTTCCCAGGATCCAAGGTGGATCCCCCCTTGTGGAGTGGGATAACTGTAGCTGTGTACCACTCAGTGGGCACGAAGCCTGAGGTGAGGCTATGATTAAACATGACAGATGAGGTGCCAGTTCATTTTGTAGTTCATGTAGTACACAGCCTGGGATGTCATCTGGTCTCATGGATGCTGTATTCTTAGCTTTGGAGAGTGCATTTTTCACCTCTGTGGCCATTATTACCAGAATTTGGCAGACTTTCGGTATTGAGATGGGCCCTTTAGGGGGTGAGAGGGGGGTGAAGTTTGCACTGAATCGATCTGCCAGGATATTGGCAATATTCTTGGGATCAGTATATTTAATGCCATTCTGTTGTAGCTCAGAGCAGATCTGAGCATTGCCATTTAGATTCTTGACATAGCTATAGAATGCCTTGTGCTTGTCTTTGGAATCTTTGGCAATTTTATTTTCGTAATTATCTTTAGATGATTTTACAAGGGATCTCAGCTTCTTACTAAGGCTGGTAAGTGAGTTTTTTGCTTCCTGGGATTTTCCTTTTTTCTGCAATGGTTTCTTCCTTTTGTTGTAAAGTTTGTTTATGGCAAAGGACCACCGGATTGGCTTCCTTTTTTTGGAGGAGAGCATCTTGGTTCTATTGGGGATGGCACCATTCATGCACTAGTGGATGTGCTCATACAGTGCCTTAGTGTAGGATTCAGCAGTCAAACTTTCAGGTCCCGTCTGCATGGGTGTCATGAAGTTTGTCACTTCTGACTTGAGTAGCATGAAGTTGGCTTTGGAGAAGTTTTTTATGGAGGTTTCCTTACTGGGGGGGTGGTGGTGGGATGTGGCTGTCAAGGGTGATTAGCTTATGGTCAGACCTGACCAACAAGGGGGTGACCATAGGTGTGGAGCATCAATTTCCCATGTTGGTAATGACCAGGTCTAGGATATTGGAGCCTCTGGTGGGACTAAAGTTTAGTTGAGTCAGGGCGTTGGAATTTATGAATTCCAAGAACCATTGGGCAAAGGTGTTGGTACACCAGTAGTTTTCCCAGTTAATGGCAGGGTAGTTGAACTCACCCCGTATTAGGGTGTTTGGTTGCATCTTAATATTTTCCGGTATGTTTAGAAAGGTATAGTGAGAATCTTGGGCCATGGTGGGGGATCTGAAGCAAGCTACAATTTGGATTGCAGTCTTACCTAGTGTTAGTTGCACGTGGATAATTTCAAATGCATTGTGTTGGGCAACTAGCCTGGTGTTGTGAATATCCTTGGTGAATAAAGACACTCCTCCACCTTTAGTGTTTCAGTCCTGGTTTGGTGGCCAAAAAGTGTGGTAAGAGTTGTAGCCTGGTATTGCAGGGGTGCTCTCTGAAGCCTTGAACCGGGTAAATAATCAGCCCCTGCAAGTCTCAAATCTAGGACCCTGCACACTATAGTCAAAGTGATTTACCACTAAGCCATTTCAGATGTCAGAATTCTTTTTCTGTATTGCATCCTGTGTAATTTGCTGGGGGCCTTGTTGTCTTGCTAGCCCATTAATATGTTTGGTGGGGTGCTATGGATCAGGGTTGAATAGGTACTAGAAAAGGTGAAGAAGGTGGTGCTGGTGTGAAACTCAGGAACCTTTACATCAGGCATGTGAGTTCTCACTGCTTTGACTTCTGAGGTTTCAGAACTGATGGTGGAGGAACGTATTTTCTGCTGTTATTGCTGTCCTGGGGTCAGGTTATTGTTGGGTAGTGGGTGAGAGATCTTGGTAGGTATGGTTTTGCGGGCAACTGGAGTCCACCTAGTTAGCAACTTTCAGGGTTTTGGTCAGGCAGCACAATAGTTGGCTGCTGAGCGTGAGTAGCAATATATGTATACAGTGGAAGTGTAAAAGTAGATTGGCTGGTTCTTCCTGTTCTCACTAAGTGGTAAACTCAACAGGGTGAGAAAATAGAAAAAAAAAAAATGTTAGTAGTTTATGCGGGCTGTGAGTTCCGCACAGCGGGTGGTCACTACCTCACATGCGCATTGGACTGGTAAAAATTAAAATTGTAAAAAAAGAAACAATTGCATGTATGACATTGGGATTTTAACTAATATAATGGTTTATTTGTTTTCATCCTCTTTGGGCCTCCAGTAAGAGGGTTGGAACCACAGATGATATAGTGGGGTGGTAGAGAAGGCAGACGGAGAGCATTTTCTTGTGCAGCTCAGTTTTCTTGTGCGACTCAGGGATCTTTGCCTGGTGCTGTCAGGTGTGTACCTTTAGCTTGTAAGTCCAGTTGGTTATCTGGGATGTTGGCCATAAGCTGTAGAGCTGAAGGTAGGTTCCGTGCTTTGACGGATGGTTCTTTTACCCAATGTTGGCTTTTGTGTGTGATCCTTCTGCAGGTTTTGCTGGTGATCAAACTGAAGGGACCAAGATCAGTGGGTTGGCATTTTCTTTGGTTCGGGGGATCTTTGCCCTTTCCACTGGTTTTCTTACTGCGGGGGATCTGGATTTTGGTCTGCAGCATTGGATCTTTGAGGTCATTTGGCCTCAGTGTATTCAGCCAGATGTTTCGTTGTTGTCATTTGTCTGAGGTAAATGGGGGGTTTGTGGTGCTGGGAAACACAAAGAATCACTGGGAGGGCTGCTGGGTGAGTGACAGAGTGCAAGAATGCCCAAAGTTTTAAACACATTCTGTCATCTTGAGGTGAGGTTTTGAATAGTTCAGGAGGGTGGAAGAGTAAAATGTGTGTAAAACCTGTTACTTGTGGGTTTTCAGGGAAAGAAAGAAAAAGTAAGAATAACAAAATAGGTTCATTGGTAGGTATCGGCCCTGGGGCCTATGTAACCTTAGCCAAAAAGGTTCCCTGGCTTTTGCCACCCAAGAAAATTATTTTCCTGTGCCCCTGTCAAGCAGTGCCACAGAAGTGATCCCCGGGGTGAATTTTGTTATTATTTGTAATTAAATGAATGAGGACTGGTGGCTTGGATCTTTGCTGGTTCACTTTTTCCCCTCGGAACTTGGGCTGTTCTTCCTGAAACTTTTGGATTTTCTGGTGAGTCACGGGGATGATCTGGGGAGTGAGGCCAATGAATGGTGGTATGCACTGAACTTTGGGCTTCACATCTTTGGAGGTGAGTGCAGGCCCAGTTGAGCTGGTAAATTCTGGTATAGTGTAATCCTGCTTCTCAGTTGTACAAATTTGCAGAATGTCCATGTTTGCCCCTTAGTTTGACCCATTTGCATTGAGTGATGGCTTGCTGGCAGATTGGTGAGAAATAATTGGGGATGAAAGTTTGAGACTCAAATGTTTATCATTATGTTCAGACTTCATAACCTTCAGGAGATTCATGCTGATATGAAATCTATTATTTTGGCAACTTTCTAAGTTGGAAGATCAATAATTAGGACTTGTCCCTATTTCTTGGTCTTGGTACCGCTTTTGTTCAGGGGTTGCACAGAGTTCTGATAGGTGGAGAGGTATGAGTGTGGTGAAGCAGTCAGTTATAGGAAAGTAAGTCAGGAACACTGAGAAAAAATCATTGCATATGGCATGAGGAAAGATATATGGACAAGCGGTAAAGGTTTGACAGGTGGCTGATGAGTTTGGGCTGCACTGGAGCACAACAGGGCTTGCAGGTGGGGTCGTTGACCTGCTTTCTTGGTAAGTTTTGGATTCAGTTGCCTGCTATGTCTTTAGGTTTGTGGTGGCCACACTTGTTTAACTATGGGACAGTCTACAGAAAGAAATTGAGAGAGAATGGAGAGAGAGAGATAGAGAGAGAGATCCACAGAAGGCTGTGTGTTTTATTCTGTGTCTGCAATAATTAGTGTTCCAGTTTTTTTTTTTTTATTTAAGACCATGAAGATACATCTGACAATAAATACTGATGCAGCTAGGTAGGGCTATGAAATAATTCCATATATGTTAGTGTGACTACTAGAAGGCTTTGGCTAACAAAGTTCATAGATGACTGCAAACTAGGAACCATAATCAAAACTCCTAACAATGTGGACATCCTACAAAAGGGCCTCATTGAGACAGATGCCTGGTGTCAAAGCCATGGTCTCAAGCTCAATGCCAAAAAGTGCATTGTCATCCCTTTTGATTAAAACTTTGTACCCATGAACTACCACATAGGCATTAGTCTACTTAGCACCGAAAGTGTAATAAGGGACCTTGGGACACAGGTGAACAGTAATCTCTCCTTTGATAATCACATCGCCACAGTAGTCAGGAAATCTTTCTACACCTCACCACAAAAAGTTTCTCATCCAGGAAAAAAGAGGTCATTGTTCCCCTCTACTCATCACTCATTAGACCCATTATAGAGTACAATGCTCCTTTTGGTATGTACCTCACAAGACATCTACAACAACTGGAAAGGCCACAGAAATACCTCACAAAGAGGATTATTGGCCTCAAACAGATGCCCTACACAGACCGTCTCAAGAAACTCCAGCTTTACTCTGTTGTATATCACCTATTCAGAAGCGAGCTCTGCCTGACATACAAAGCTATGTCAAACCCAGAGCTGTTGGACATGCTCCACTTAAAGAAACCCTATCTCTTCAAGCTACACGCTCTAGGGACCTAAACCTTGTCACCACAATAAACAGAACATGCTGGAGGGATAGATTCCTGTCCCAGAGAATTCTCATATTCTGGAACAAACTACCTGTCTATATCAAACAAAGCTCCTCATTAGCACTCTTCAAGAAAAATCTTGATGATTGGATAGGAGATAGGAAATTCACCCTGGGGATCACTTCTGTGGCTCTGCTTGATAGGGGCACAGGAAAATAGTTTTCTTGGGTGGTAAAAGCCAGGGTACCATTTGGCTAGGCTTATATAGGCCCTAGGGCCAATAGCCTAGTACCTACCTATGAACCTATACGATAATGGGCAAAAGCTGATTACTGCTTTTCTAGAAAGATTGCTATATTTGAAATGCTGGATGACCAAACATTATATTTTGAGATAATAACTCTTTGGACAAGATATATAGTCTGTAAAGTCATATTCCTGTGTTTAGATTTGGAAATGTAAGTAGTTACCTGATCTCTGCTGCTTTTGTAGCTACATGTCAACAAAGGGACTATATAAATATAGGCAGCACTAAGCTTCAAGTCCCAGTTTTAAAACAGCTTCTATGACTACTGATAGGCAACAGAGTTTCTTTATTTATTCAAATTATGGGCCAGATTCAGTGGTGGTGGTGCTGCGGTAGTGTTGTCGCCTCACAGTAAGACGCTGTCCAGTTCGATTCTCAGCTAGAGTGTCTTCTGCGTGGAGACATGTGTGAATGGGCATACCTTCATTGAAGGTTGTGCATCAGGGCTGGTAACTTTGCATGTTAAAATCAACTACCAATCATTAGCGGACCAGAGCTCCGCTGTGGTGACCCCTAACCGGGAAAAGCCGAAAGACACAAACACAAACAATGGGCCAGATTCAGTAGTAGCAGGATCTGCATGTCCTCCCTGCAGCTGCATGGGTACAATGGGGTTTAACATGTGCTGTGTGAGACGGAGGGGGGGTCTGTTTTCAAGTATGTTGGATAGCTGTCTCTGTTGGGTTGAGAGGTTGGTCTGTTCCATGTATAACTGCTCTGTCGTACTTTGCAGCTGTGCAGATTTTAATAGCATGTCCAGAATTTGCTTCATATTTGTGATTTGTTTTAACAGAGTTGTTTTTTTTGACAATTGGTGGCAATGCATTATAGACTGAAATTTAGGAAATGACAGACAGTTCAATTTATTCCTGTAACTATTCAGAGGATATATCAGTCCTCCTCTTATTTATGGCTTGTGAACACTTTTGCTCTAAAGGGTGAGAAGTATGGGCCTTGTCCACATTACCTGAGCCAAGAGGCGGAGAGGTATATGTTAAGAGCTTTTGCTTGTGTTATTGTTTGCAAGTTAAAGGGGAGCAAATGGGCAGACTGTGTTATGCATACTAATGGTATAGTATGGCATATTAACATTTCAGCTGGTAGGGTTAAGCAGACTACATATAAAAAAATAAATAAATAAAGGGGGGATAGAAGAGTAGTAGAAGAGCTTAAGTCATAAGTACATTGGAAGAGTGATGGGGGCAATATGGCTATGGGTCACCTTGATGGCTCCTCATGTTAAGGTATTTTGCTTTATGTCAGAGAAGTGTGCAGTTCTTTTCTTTTACAGATCAATGAGGAATAATTGCACAGTGGACGGTGTGCCAGTAACAGACTGATGGGCAAGGAGGTTGTAAAAGGATGTGTGCAGAATCTCATTAGTCGGTGGCCTGATGGGGTGAATGTTCCTTGGATGGAGTGGTACACAAGGAGGGCACAGGTAATCTACCTTTAGATACTTATTAATCCATGTCAGGCTTGTTGTGTTATGATGTAGTAGGGAGGCAAGGAGGCCAAGGTGAGTTTAGGGCAGGGTAGAGCGGGTCTACAGGATTGTAAAGGGGGGGTGGAGTTGTACACGGGAGGGGGGGGTCACGATACATCTATTATGGATAGGGCAAATCCAACTATCTTACCCCAAAATCCTTTCTATGGAAGGTTAGGCCAAGGGGTGCTGAGGGGCCAGTGCTACTTTGCTTGAACGTGGCATCTGGGGGCAGGTATTTAGGAAGATGTATGTTATCAGGCTCCCTTTATGGTTAGGTGATGGGTGGGGCAAAGCATTGTAAGGTGGGGAGGGAGGTTCAGAACTGGGGGTTTGTGGCACCTTTCCATAGGTCAAACATATGATAGGGCAAGGCTAGCTTACTCAGGTGTGGTTTACAGGGGTGGGGATTGAATTTTGAGGGAAAGTTATTTGACAGGATTAGGAATAGGGTAAGTTAATTCAGTTGGTTGGGAGGATGTAGTTAGGACTACTTCAGTGGCATGAATGTCCAGGTTGAGTGAATTAATATGGTTAGGGGTCATCGGTTTGAAGGGTCTGGATAGGTTGACAAGGAAGAGGGATGGATTGTGACTGTCAAGATGGGTTTAATGTGGAGTTTGCTTGGGATAGGGAGGTCATGGGGTTATAGCTGCTGCAGGTATGTTATGACTATAAGTTATTCTGGAAGCATAAATGTTTCCTTGTTTATATTTTGGTAGCAGGAGATGAGGGATTATTATTATATTGATAGGAGGAAAGGTTGTTTTGCCATGCACACTTCTTGACATTAATTTTAATGGGGGTGGGGGGGTATTGGGATCATTGCACAAGCTGTTGCTGTACACACTGCAATGGTTACCTAGAAATATCAAGACAGGACATGAATATTGGTTTCTTAGATTGTACACAGTATCTGTGATTTAAACAGCCCCTGTTACCAGTTGATTAATTGATCATGTGGGGTAATGTGGTAGGTTAATTGAATAAATGATTTAGAGACTATTAAGAGATATGTTTTCTGGGCATATGCTGTGCTGCATAGGTTTTAGAGGGAAATAAAGCAATATCTACCTTCTCCACTGAAGCTGGCTATCTTAACTAAGTAAAACTTCTGAGAAGCAAGAACTTGACTCCCTCCAGCTTTTCTATTGTAATAGGTGAATTACAATTTAGTTTTTGTAAAGTGTTGATGCTTACAGGTGTATGCACAACAACAGTGAAGGGATCCAGCTAATTGCCACTAGATTGGGCCATACTACCTTATATCAGCCTTAAAAGCATACAGTGTTCCAGTCCCAAGCATTTACTGTTTAATTTGGTAAAGTTTTGCTTTTACTTTCATTATAGTTTCTATAACAACTCTCTCCATAAAACTCCATAACTGCCCAACAATCCTGTTTGCGTGCTTGTAGTGATAATTATTTAAAGTATTCCACAGCTACTCAGATCAGTCTTTTGTTAGATACTGATATTTTTAAGCTTATTCCTCACCTGACATTGATAGTTTTTCAGCCCTTCTCCCTTTGGGGGCTGGACCCGCTCCATTCACTATGCTCACTCCACTGCCCTCCCTGCCCCTATCCCCACCCTCTCCCAACAACATCATCCTTATATCTAACCTTACCCCTCCCACACCACTCTTCTACCTATCCTATAACCTCTTTAATTATTTCCTACAGTCATACCTTACCTCTTAACTAATCTGCCTCCCCACCCATTCTAAATAGGGCCATATAGTGTTATCACACTACATTCAACCACAACAACCTCACTACTTTTTCTATGCTCTCACGACTCTCACTTATGCTCTCTGTCCTAATAATAATCACAACCTTTCAGATACCCAACATACCTCTTACATCCACCTGTACAACCACCACACATAATCCACATTTACCAAGGTACTCAAACATCCACCCTAGCTTATTCACAGTTAATACCGCTGTACTATCCAAAGTAAAAACTCTACCTCTCCACAGACACCCCTATTATCACACCACCAGCAGCAACTATACCATTTTTAAGAAAAAAATAAGTATAGCTCACATAATTTGGCAAAGCATTATATCCCAGGTCCAACCCTCCCCAGCCCTAGCAAACTTAGCAAATCTCTCTTGCTGTCAACCATAAATCTCCAAAGCCTTAGAAACAAGATACCTGAACTCCAGGCATGGATTTTACAAAACAACCCTGGTATTATAGCAGCTACCAAAACCTGGCTGAAATCATATGTAAAAGACACTAAGTTTCTCCCCCCAGACTAATCATGCTTGAGAGCCAATTGGCCAAATAAGAGAGGAGGAGGAGTAGCAATACTCTTCCCTAGCAAATATACATTAATTCCCTATTCAAAACCAACACCCAATTTCTCTCCAGCCAAAATACTAATCTCTATATTAAAACTTAACAACCATAAAAACATTTGCATAATTCCTCCAGGAAACAACATACCAATACTAGAAAACATACTTGCCTGGACTTCACAAAACATAGATAATGAAACCATCATCTTAGGTGATGTAAACATTGATTG
Source organism: Protopterus annectens (assembly GCF_019279795.1). NCBI lineage: Eukaryota > Metazoa > Chordata > Ceratodontiformes > Protopteridae > Protopterus > Protopterus annectens. The sequence continues at coordinate 822,905,866 of NC_056729.1, forward strand.
GCTAGACATTGCCCACAACAATCCCTCAAAAAACATAAACCTTTACAACTTCTCCTAACTAATTGAAGACATCAGCAGACCCTACAAAAATAACATTTGGGGCTCCACAATAGACACCCTAACAATATCGTCACTGCAGGCATACTACTTAATACCATTAGTGACCACCACCCAGCATATATCCTATGGAAAACCACCCCAACCTCAGGACAGCACCAATACAAATCAACCAGAAATTTGACTAAGTTCTAACCATCCATATTTAATGAAACATTAGCTAAAGTAAATTGGGAACCCCTCAAATCCCTGCCACTTAATGAGTATGTTGAGTTCTTTAACTCAACATTCCTAGACATCCTAAATAAGTAAGCACCCACCCATCAAAAATGAATAAAACATAACCGTTCAAGCTGGCTCTCAAAATCCACCAAAGAAGTCATGCCCACAAGGGATAAAATCTGGAATTCATGGCAGAAAAACAAAGAGCCTACAACTCTAATACAAAACAAACAACTCAGTAACCAGGCAAAATGTCTAATAACCAATGATAAAAAGCCCACTGCCTCAACCTACAAAGCTAACATAAAAATAATCCCAAAACATTCTGGTCCTCCATCAACCATTTATTATATCCAGGTTCTCAAAGCAACCCATCCCCTGACCCACACAAAACCTCTACCGAACTTGCTACCCTCTTCAATTCCTACTTCATTGACACCATAGCTAACCTAAACACCACCTTTCCTATGGCTAATACCACCAAGACAGCTAATGACGAAACCATCCCAGAAAACAATCCTACATACAACTCTAACCTAAAATTCTCCCCATACCCATTGTCACAAAAAAAAAAATCTTTTACTTAAGCTTAAACAGTGTAATCTAGCCGCTGACAATCTACCCCCACACTTCCTGCAGCTAGCTGCAAACTCTATAGCTTATCCCATCAGCATACTCATTAACAGATCAATTAAAGAGTCCCTTGTCCCAGACATCTGAAAAAAAGCATTCATTCTCCCCTTACACAAAGTTGGCACCAACACAGACACCACAAACTTTCAACCCATAGCTATTCTCACCCCTCTCTAAAATATTGGAAAATGTGCCCATGCCCAACACCTCAACCACCTGCTTAAAAATCAAATTCTGTCCCCCGCACAGCATGGTTTCAGACCAGGGCACAGCACCACTACAGCCCTCCTCTCCTTCCTTGATACAGTTAACCAGGCACGGGATTCTGGTAAAATAATCCCTTCTCTTTTCCTCGACATCTCCAAAGCTTTCAATACCATTTCCCACACTATCCTCCTCTCTAAACTATCTACCCTCCACATTTCCCCACCTACCCTACAATGGTTCAATAGCTGTCTTTCCAATAGGCAGCAATCCACCAAAGGCAACAATCTTATTCTTCCTTCCTCAATACTTCCACAGGGGTATCCCAAGGCTCCATACTTAGTCCTGTCTTATTAAGCATCTTTATTAACAACTTTCACACCACTCTCCCACAATGCTCAGTAATCCTGTATGCCAATGACTCCACAATAATATGCATTGCAAATTCCAACTCTGAACTCCAGCAGATCACCCAGAATGCCCTCACCTCTACTGAATCTTGGATGCTTAACAATCATCTTACTCTAAATACAAAAACAAATAAACTAGTAATTTTTACTCCTAAGAAAACTCCCCTAGATAAAAAAACTCTTCAGTATACAAGCCCAAGACAACACCACTATAGAAGTTGTCCCACACACTAAATTACTAGGCATTATTATAGACAAAAACCTAAACTTTGACCTACATATAAACAGTAACATCAAAAAAACACACCAAAAGCTCGGTATGCTGTACAGGCACCAACACTTTCTTAGCATCTCTACTAGATAAACCCTTGCAACTACATTTCTATAATCCTCTCTCATTTATGGTGCCCCTCTCCTCACTTCTTCTTCTTCTTCTTTCGGCTTTTCCCGGTTAGGGGTCGCCACAGCGGATCACCTGTCCGCTCATGATTGGCAGTGGAGTTTTATGGTGTCGAGTTGCCAGCTCGGCATACAACCTTCCACAGAAGGCACACACATACACACACTCATTCCTAGGGCCAATTTAGAGTGTCCAATCCACCTACAGCATGTCTTTGGGATGTGGGAAGAAACCGCCGGAGCACCCGGAGAAAATCCATGAGACCACAAGGAGGACATGCAGACTCCGTACAGAAGGCACTGGTGCCCCTCTCCTCACTAATATCCAACATTCTACAAAATCCAAACTTGATATGTGTTACAACAAAATAGCCAAATTTGCCACCAAGGCCAAATTCTTATCCCACCACTGTAACTCACTGAAACAATTAGGCTGGTTGGAACTCCCTCACCATCTCTCATTCACCCAGCTAACTACAGCACACAAAATAATCTACAGACCCACAGACTGTCCTGCTCTCTCAACTCTACTTGCCAAATACCAACCCAACAGGCAACTAAGATCTGAAAATCATCTACTTCTAAAAGTAGAAAAGCACACCTTACCGGCTGGTCAACTGCTCTAATCCTTCACTGTTGCCATACTATGGAACTCGCTTCCTCCTTCTATAAGAAACATGGGCATCACCACCACCTTCAAACAAATACTGAAAAAAATAATCTCAACTCTTCCTGGCTATGTAACTGCTCTATAACCTAACCTCTTCCTTCTCCTTATATTATTACTAAATTCCTATGCTTTTTACTACTAGTGACCGATGATACTTTCTCCGTATTTATTATTTTTTTCTTTCCTCACTTGTTGATACTGGTACAATAATGCTGATTACTTTATCTCTGCTTTTACCACTCTAAGTTCATCTGGCAACCAACTAAATTCCTGCTTTTATGTATATATTCTGTATATGCTACTATAATCAAACCAACTAAATTCCTGACTTATGTATATATTCTGTATATATTACTGTAACCACTATGTGTAACACTGTTTGTACTTCTGTACCAATTAATGTTTAATTTTTTGTTCTGCATCTATGTTCCTGTCGGAGCTGTTCTCCCCAGGCCTCCACCAAAAATGGGCTCTATTAGGCCCAGTGGACTTTCCTGGAAAACAAATGCAATAAACAAATAAATAACTCAAGAGATGACCCTGGGAAGGTATATTGATAATTAAGTTATGCATTTATAGTCATTAGTTGCCACAACTCTGTTATTATAAAACAAAGTGAAATGGAACTGAGGGTTGTTGATTCTGTTGCATGTTCTTGCCTTGGCTGGGAAAGGACTGATGGTGGTAAGGTGGTGGCAGGTTGAGGTAAGGGAACCAGTGCAGTTTAGCTGGGGCAGTGTAGGGGCAGGGTGCTCTTTGACACTACTTAATGCCAATAAGAAAGTTTGATGTTATATGCAAAGATTTTACAGTATCATTTCTTTTGCTAGTGGAAGCAGTTGGGGCCTGAAGGAAGTAGCTTTGGAAGGTGATGGAGTTGACAGGGTGGATGTTCCTGCTGTCCTGATTATATCGGTTGCAGAGGATGTCTTGGTCACTAGTTTGGTGTGATAGAGCCACAGAGTGCAAATATTTGAGCGAGCAATGGTTAGTGGTTTGAAGGAAGAGGAGTGGAAGGGTATGTATTCTTTTGGACTGGATCTTATGGTGGGGTACGGTGGGGTTATAGGTAATCCTACTTTATTTAGGTTCATTGAGCTTGTTTCAGTGCTGGCAAGTTGGAGATTTTGGTATTGATGACAGGGATTTAAGTTAGTTTACAGAAGATGGGTACACAGAATGATGTTTGGCTTAACCCTCCCTTTTAATGGGAGTAGGTGGTTGGAAACTTTTGCTAGGGAGGGTGAACAGCCTGTTCAGGCTGGTTGGCAGAGAAGAGGGACAAGTTTGCCCTCTTCTGTTATCCCTCTGGTGCTTGGATGTTTATTTCAAGGATTTGGAAAAAGGAAAGTGAGTAGCTGGAGGACGCTTGCTAAATAAATATGCAAGCAGAGGTAAGCACGCTGATTATTTGGTTGGAAGATATTTCAATAAATGGTTTATGAACTGAGTCGGGGATGCTGCTTCATATGTAAAGTCAGAGCATTGATAATTCAATAAATGGGATATGAAGTGAGATCTTGGATGCTGCTTCATATCATATATAGAGTAAGCGAGCAGAGGTATGGATGCTGCTTACTGGGGCAGGATGAGTAGGTACGCTGTCCTGATTAACATTACAAGGATGTTTATGTTGTGTTTAAAATCAACTATATTACATTTCAGTGTTAATTAATAAATGTTAGTTATCAAAGCTTTGTTATGAAAGCGTAATAAAGGTCATCGAATATCAATCAATGTGATGTGTTTATTGAAGGGGACTGGGACAAATGAGGTTTGGCAGCAAACCAAATTGCCCTGGGACATCTTCAGAAAGGGGTTAGCTAAACATATTAAGTGAAGCTAAGTGGGTTGTGGAGATGGAAGGGTTAAATGGAAGGAGGGATGATTGGAAGGAAATGAGGTAAGGGTGGGGAGGGGCTTAAGGGGTTTTGACAAGTGTAGCTTGGTAAGTAATCACATTTTGGCATGAACATGCTACCCACCCACGTTCCCTTTCTTTTGGTGGATTGGTGGGGATTGTGGTTATTTTATTAGTTGGGGTAGGGCGGAGAAGAGGGACAAGCTTGCTCTCTTTTGTTCCTCCTCTGGTGCTTGGATATTCATTTCGAGGACTTGGGAGAGGAAAGTGAGTAGCTGGAGGATGCTTGCTAAATAAATAAGCAAGCAGAAGTAAGGATGCTGATTATTTGGTTGGAAGGTATTTCAATAAATGGTTTATGAACTGAGTCGGGGCTGCTGCTTTGTAAGAAAAGTAAGTGGCTGGATAATTCAATAAATGGGATATGAAGTGAGATCTTAGAGGCTGCTTCATATAAGGAGTAAGTGAGCAGAGGTATGGACGCTGCTTACTGGGGCAGGATGAGTAGGTACGCTGTCCTGATTAATATTACAAGGATGTTTATGCTGTGTTTAAAATCAATTATACTATATTTCAGTTGTAATTAATAAATGTTGGTTATCAAAGCTTTGTTATGAAAGTTTAATAAAGGTTGTCAAATGTCATTTGGTGTGATGTATTTATTGAAGGGGACTGGGACAATAATGCATTATCCTCTGTTAGTCTACTTACACTGGCTAGTTGCCCTTTATTCATATTTTTTATTACACCCAAAGCTTATCACAAATTGCAAATAATAATATAATATAATAATAATAATAACAATAATAATAATAATATTAATAATACTATAATAATAATATAGCAATATTGTACAAATACTTGTAATATTTTATATGTGCCTTAACATACCATAACAATGAAATATATATAACATTTTTTTTAGCATTTTATTTAGTAGATGTATATAAATATATATGTTCTTCCCATGCCAACATAAAAATATTTTAATGCTTATTTCCTTTTTGCTGTTGTAATATTTATGCTTATAATGGCTTGTCAAATGTTTCCACTGAGGGGTGAGACTTCTTTAAGATTTGCAGAATACAACAAAGGTCCATTTTATGTACCTTTCTGTGGAGATTAGATGCATATTTTAATTGTTAATATTTGGATATGTTTTATTGTGCTTTCTTACCATTTTGAAGTGTTTGTTTACAATTATTAAGGAAGAAACCGTGATTTCTGTGTTTTATTTTGTATGGTTTTCTGTAAAGAGTTCGATCCTATGGTTTGTATAGGCTTCACATGTATTTTTTTTTAAATATTTTATTTAGTAGTATAGTGCTATGGTATATTTCCTTATATCAGAGTTAGGGCTGGAGAAAGTGTTTTGTGTAGAAGATATGTAACAGTTGTGTTTTCTGATCATTTTCAAATGCTGAGGTTGTTTGTTTTGAGTGAGTCTGTTTATGATTTGAGTAGGGTAGTAATGAATCTTTGATGATACACACTGAGTAGGGACTGATGCTTAATGGCATGGATAGAGTGCTTTTAAGCAAAGCAGATAGAATTACTGACCAGGTATGTGTTTAGATCACATAGCAATGAGAGACTATAAGAACTATGGATATACCTACATCTCCTTCCTATATTATATACTAGTAGTCAGTCAGAACACTCCCAATTTACTGGTTATTGCATGGTGCAATAAGATGTTAGGGTCTTATGCTTTACTGCACCATAAAGATAGACATATTATAGTGAAATATTATAATCTAGTTCCCTTCCCCTCAACCTCTCCTCCCAGATACTGGAAGCTGATAACTTGTTTGACTATTTTCCCTTCTATCTCAATTTTTAGCTTCTTCTGATTTCTCCCTTTTGCTTCCATTACAACTATTACCGCTATACAGTACTATCAATACAGAGCAAACGAGCTACTTATGAATGGCAGCCACATTGATAAGTTGCATGCACTATCACTTTGCTGTTTATCTCACTAAGTATATGGACCCCACTGCCCACCATAGTAATGCATGCTAACCCTAACAATAACCTTAATCCTGCCCGCAATCCTAACCTCCATCTTAAATTAAAAAAAAAAAACCTTCCCATAACACTACCACTACTCAGATAAATTTGAACTGAATGTGGTTGGGTTTTGGGCAGTGGATTGGAAAAGGACATGTTTCCTTTTTTGATATACTGTGTTGATGTGTTGTATTAGTGACATCAAAGCAACAAAACTCAGCAGGTACGGCAAGGGCACGGCACCAAAAGGAATATCAAAATGCAAAGAGAAAATGCCAATAAAATCTGTTTTGTGCACACCACTTTGGGCTGGCATTTTCTCTTTGCATATTAGTGACATGACAATCAATCATTATATAATCATATATATCTGTGGGTGTACGTTAGTCAGTTGCCTCACAGTAGATCAGCTCACAAACAGTTGAAATAAAATCATTGATCATGACAGATTGATACAAAGCTACACATGCTCCAAAACATAACCTTAAATTATGTAAACACAAAATCAAAGTTTTACTCTCCACAGCCCATACTACTTATATATACCAGCTCTGGTATTGCAGGGTAGCAGGGAAAGGAGATAACCCCTTCCTTGCTATAACAATGATCTCACTCAGTACTCTAGTACATTGAAGAATGTTTTGTTGATCATCTGTGGCAGCAGAACAACTGTTGATAATTAAGCTATTTGTTATGTGTGTGCCTATATATATATATATATATATATATATATATATATATATATATATATATATATATGTGTGGTTTAGTATCATTTGATTGAACTGCACTTAAAAATCATATATTAGAAAGATTTGACTGAAAAGTATTAACTGAAAACCCATTTCACTGAAAAGAAAATGACTGAACTCATTACACTGAATCACAAATGACAGAACAGTGTAGAAGTGTAGGTAGTATGTGCCAGTGCCATTTTTGCGGATATGATTTGCTAGGGAAATGAATTAAGAAGATTTTGTGTGGCTTGTGCTTTTCTATCATTTGATTGAACATCATCTGACTGAAAAGTCAAATGTTTGAAAAAATTTGATGGAAAAGCCATCTGAGTGAAAACCCACTTGACTGAAACCCATTTCTCTGCATCACAAATTATACAAAATATACACCATAAGGAAATGTAACATAAAACAGTGCTTTTGCAGGCCAGCACCCCCCTCCCTTGTGGGGGCATTTCCCCTTTTAATTATATATACCAACTGTATAAGAAAAGAAAAAAAACACTATACACAGTGAACCAATGTTGGTGCACAAACACTATTTTATGTTGTATTTCCCTAACTGTATATTCAGTATGATTTGTGATTCAATGAAATGTGTTTCAGGTAAGTAGGGTTTTCTGTCAAATTCTTTCAAACATTTGACTTTTCAGTCAAATAATGCTCTATTAAATGATAGTAAACTGTGGATTGGCAATGCAATGCCCTTGTCATTATTTATTTATTTTATTTAACATTTGCTAGCCTGGAAAGTCCAACTAGGACAGAACCAATTTTCAGTGGAGGCTTGGAGAGAAATGCTTCAGACGCATGTCTTTGCAATGTGGAGGTAAACTGGAGTACCCAGAGGAAACCCATGCAAATGTAGGGAGGACATGCAGACTCCACACAGAAGGCACCCCAGATGAGAATCAAATCGGAGAACTTCTTTCAGCAAGCCAACAATGTTAACTGCTGCACCATGGCACTGCCCAGAAGTATTTTTGGAAACTTGAAATTCACATGGTTGAGACCATAAGATTGAGTTTCTGAAAAATTGAAAAAAAAAATCTATGTTTTTGCAGTGTGGCAAGCCGAAGTTGCAATACAGTGGGGAAAAGAGTAAATTCCCTGATCCCCACTGTACGATGCTCTACATAGAAATGCTTCAATGAGGAATTTACTCTTTTCCCCACCCCGTACAAAAATGTAGATTTGTTGTTTTTTTTCTAATTTTGAGTTTTTGGAGACCATAAGAATTTTGAGTTTCAGAAAACTCGATGTGATATAAATCTACACACACACACACACACGCACACACACACACACACACACACACACACACACACACACACACACACACACACGCACACACACGCACACACACACATATGCACACATCCATACACACAAGTGTACCCACACACACACACACACACACACACACACACACACACACACACACACACGCACACGCACACACTCATACGCACACACACGCACACACACACATACACACATACGCACACACATGCACACACACACACACACACACACACACACACACACACACACACACACATACATATATGCCGGCATGCATACACACAAGTGTACCCACACACACACACACACACGCACACACACACACACACACACATATGCACACATGCATACACACAAGTGTACACACACACACACACACACACACACAGACACACACACGCGCACACACACACACACACACACACACACACACACACACACACACACACACACACACACACACACTACCTCCCTCTGTCTCTTCCATCTCCCCTTCACATCCATTAATGAGGCTCATCTTATTATGCTTCATTAAGATTATGCTTGATAGGGTTGCGCAGTCCAATGCAATGAACTATATGCTGCTTAGTATTTCTATGGTCTGTTATTATTTCTGATGCACAGTATTTTATCATCTATAACCTGCTTATATTTCACTTTTTTATATGCATTCTGAGCCATACCACACAGTTTTCTGACACAGAACAAGTCTAACACAGTGTGTTATGAGCCACACATGACCCATTCCCTTTTGATCTTCTCTTTCTTTGCAAAATTAGTGGATCTATAACACCCACATGAGGGAATGAAGTCTATACTAAAAAATAAACAAGATTCACTGAAGAGATAGGTTCATATATGTTCTTAACTCAATATATTCTCAGCTTATGCAATAAGTTACCAATACAGGTCAAGTAAGTACTACTTTTACTACCTGTAGGTTTAGTCTTGATGACTGGATGGTTACCAAAAAACAGATGTATACTGGATTGACTTGTACAGTTCTGGCTAATGTGGGAGGTAAGCAGTATTAAGTGCTTGAAAAGGGAGGCACAGACCTTTTAGTGTGTTAACTTAAAGGTATGTATAGCTAGTATTGCTCCTATGTTTCTATATCCTTAATGCCATAATCTTTACAAATCACATCCATTGAATGGTGGCAATACATCATGTGGACCTTATATGCACAACTGTATGAGACCATTAAAGCAGAATGGTGAAAATGGAAGTTACTGGTAGATGACCAAATGAGAACATGTTGTGTCCATGCTAGATTTATTTTACTGCCTCATAGAAATTGCAATATTTAAGTCTTTAGTCCTGTGAGATAAAATCTTAATTATGTAGGCGCTTGAATAACAGAATTTGGATTACAGAATGGAAACAACGAAAGACTGGGGCCATGGCACATGCATTAGGTACTATGTCCTGTAATGTCTGTACTTAGATAGGCAGGGGTTCTATTCTCACTGCAGTCAACTGTGTGAGTGCGTGTTTGTATTCATAAAGGAGAGTGAAAGCGTGTATCCCAAACTGACTTCTTTAATGGCATGGTTTTCCTGGGAAGACATGATCGACAGACCATGATGCTTTGCCAGAGATGGTGTGCATCTGTATCCTTTGGGCTTCAGGCTTCTGGCAAAGGCTCGTGCCTTCCATATTGTGCCTTTTTTAAGGCAATGCCATGAGGTCAAAATTACCAACATGAAAATTTCACCAAAATACAAATTAAAGGTCATGCTGCTAAATGCTAGGAGTCTAAACAAGAAACTGCACTCATTGCAAGTATTCTTAGCCCTGGATGCTGACATTTGTGCAGTCACAGAAACCTCGTTCATAGCTGTGGAGAGCACCCCAGCCATACCAGGTTATACATCCAATCATGCATTCAGACCCGAAGCTGTGAGCAGCAAAGCAAAAGGAGGTGGCGTTGCAATATATATTAAAGACATACACACCTCCATGCTGGTCCAACAGCATGACACACCGGAGACTCTCCAGGTGCAGTTCAATATTGACAAGACCCCTATTCAACTCATACTTAGTTACAAGCCCCCAACCGTGACTCAAAATGCCCACTCCACCTTTCTGGACCTCTTCAAATCTATCAAGATTCAATCCTTTACCCTGTTCTTGGGTGACTTTAATTATCCATCCATAGACTGGAAGAACATCTCATGCCAAAACACAAATGCCCAGAGATTCCTTGGTTTCATCAATGCAAATGCCTTAGGCCAGCTGGTCAACACCCCAACAAGAGATGATAATATCTTGGACTTGGTATTATCCAGCATGAGTAACCACTGCAGCAATCCTACAGTGTCATCCTTCCTGGTATGATCCGACCACAAAGCGGTCACTTTTGAAGTCACCATTTCCCCCAACCCTCCCAGCTAGGGTCAAACAAAAAAACTTCTTCAAAGCTTATTACAACCTCCTGAGGGAAGGTATAAACAGCTTCACATCCCCCACCCCCTCCATAGAAACTGGCACAGATTTCCAAACCAACAACAAAGTACTAGGCAAGCATTTATATAGCTGCATGTAATCAAAAATACCTGACAGGACAAAATCATCCTCCTCAAGGAAGAAAAAACCTGTTTGGTGGACAGCTGCAATAAATAAACTCTATAATAAAAGGAAAACATTTTCTGTCCAGGACAAAGAAGGAGCAGGTGCCTAATTGGAAGCAATTCCTCCTTAGCATGAACAAGCAAATAAGAGCACTAGTGAAATCCTCCAAAGCAAACTTTGAGTCCAAACTGGCCACATCTACTAAAGATAATCATAAAGCCTTCTTCACATGTGTCTGCAGTCTCAAAGGAAGCACTCAGATATGCTCAATGCTGGTGGTCAAGGATACTATATGCACAAACACCATAGATATAGCCAACCTGCTGGCAGACAGGTTCAGTGAAAACTTCACCCCTCTGTCCTCCCCCATCAGTAAATCAGGACATCCCCAGCACCTGCCCACCTCCCCTTATCTCTAGGGAGCAAGTCATCACTGCCCTCTCAAAGGCAAAAAATACAACATCCATGGGACCTGATAACATCCCAGTCTGCATCCTACATGAACTTAATCAGGAACTTTGAGCACCATTAGGCACCTTATTCAACCAAAGCCTGAGTACTGGCTTTGTCACAGCTGAGTGAAGGACATGTCATCCCTTTGCACAAAGGTGGAGCATCCACCAATCCAAGAAATTATACACCCATCAGCCTAACTAGATTGATCTGCAAGGCCATGGAACGAATTATCATGGTCCTCATTAACAAGTACATTGGCAACCTCCAAACACTTGATCCCACACAGTTTGATTTCATTAAGGAGGGGTCATGCCGGTTAAATTTGGTTGGCTTCTTTGAGACAGTCACCAAAGCCATGGATGAGGGGAAGACAGTGCATAACACCTACCTTGACCTGGCCAAAGCCTTCAATACTATTCCCCACTCAGGTATAATAGATAAACCTCTCTCAACTAGGCATCACTCCATATGTTACCAGATGGATGGCAAGCTGACTCACTGATAGAACCCACCTAGTCAAAATAGGGGAAATCACCTCAAGCAGTAGACCCATAACAAACGGTGTACACCAGGGATTGGTCTTGGAGCCTGTGTTGTTTGGGATATACTTTTCTGAGGTGCAGGCCAAAACCAGTGGGCTGTGGTTGACCAAGTTTGCAAGTGACTGCAAGCTAGGTGCTGTCATCAATTCCACTAGTGATGTGGACATCCTCCAAGAGGGGCTCACCCAAACAAATGACTGGTGCCAGAAACATGGCCTCAAACTGAATAACAAAAAATGCATCATCATCCCCTTTGGGGAAAGTAACATCCCTACAAACTTTCACATTAATAACAAGCTCCTAAGCATGTGATCAGTTGTGAGGGTCTTGGGCACCCAGGTTGATAGCAAACTGACTTTTGACCACCATATTGCCTCTGATGTATGTAAAGCTTTCTACATGGCCCACCTCTTTAGTAAGGGGCATCGGGTGCTGACTTGTGGGAACGTGGGTTAAATTCTTGGCTAGGCTTGTAAGGGCCTCACTTTCAGTGTTTCATTTGCTGCTATAAGTGTTTTAGTGTATCTATAACTAAATAGCTGCAAAGAATCCAAAGTTATGAAAGTTCATGTCTTGTTAGATTAACAAAAACAGCTTTTGACATTGATTGCCTTAATGCTGTATACAATTTGTGTGATCATTTAAAATGGACAATTATTTTCTGAGGATGAAGCTGTTGTCAGTGTTTATAAATGCCTACAGAAAGTTATCCAAACACAGTAGTATAAGGCACAATTTCTCATTTATTATCTATAACAATGCAACAATATAGATATGTATGACTGGTCCAATAGCATTAGGGTAAAAAACATGCATGTATCAGCTCTGATGAGTACTGAATGCAGGAAGTAAAAATGAATATCAAAAGGCAGATGTCTATCTGCAGAGGGAGAGTTGTAGGTCATATCTGCACTTGTCTAGTCATTTATCGAAGATGAGATTAGATCAACATCAAATGGGTTGTTATAGCATGTGTGGGCAATTCACAGTTTACTTCTAGTGGAGGAGGGCATTGTTTGCTCATGAGTACACCCCAGAGGTACATAAAACTTGTGGTTATTTTTTTTCAGAAAAAAATGCAGCAAGATAAACTGTTTCAGAAACTCGCATACACACACGCGCGCACACACACACACACACACACACACACACACACACACACACACACACACACACACACACACACACACGCGCGCACACACACACACACACACACACACACACACACACACACACACATACTGCTTTTCAAAAAGCTATATTGCTTTAGTTGGGCAGGCGCTTACTGGTTATCCATGTAACTTTGGATGTTATTTGCCTTTGAAGTTTTGACCAGATATGACGTTAAAATCCAGGATTCCTTTATCAAGCAAAAAGTGAGGACTTGTCAGAAAAGACAGTACTAAATGAACATTTCCCAGTGTTGTCTCATTTCAGGTTTCCATAAAATGTTCTTTCAAGTGGTGCGAGTCTTCCCAAAAATTTAAGTGCAGCAGTGCAATTCAATTGCTATTTGATTTCTGCTTTGAGTTTTCAGTGCACTTTGTGGAGTTAAAGTTGTGAATATATCTGTTTTTGGATAGTAGATAAAAAAGCCAACAGCATAGAATCAGTGAGCCCATAATTTTACATTTTGCCTATTTGCAGCTGCTAAATGGTCTTGAAAAATCAGAGGTAGATATATTGTAGTCATTTTTATTTAGTGATATTAATAGAAATAGATAGGTGGCATTTAGTGTTCCAGTAAGTGATAGTAATAGAATCAGCTAGATGACATACAGTATATCTCTAAAGCCATTTGGTAATTCACAACTTTTCATTTTATTTTCACCTGTGCAAACTGCATTTGCCAGCATATTTACTTTCCATACTTCAGCGTCTAACTCATTTAAGTAAAGTTTTATCAGTCAATTCTTACCTTTGTGTAGTTTTAGCAATTGAAGCAGTAATTTATAGTAATAGAATCAGCTTGTTGATAAACAGTGTATCTTTAATGCCATCTGTCTGTTCTAAACTTTTCATTTTATCCTTAAATTTTATCCCTTGCATTATATCAACCTTTACCAGATCTTTTATACATTAAGCATACCACCTACTAACTATAACCTTATGACACTTCTGTCTACTTGTATTTTTTTTTTCTTCTCCCCTTCTTATATTTCCTCTATATTCAATATTTTTTTCAGAAACCTCGGCTGTACCATTTTCTAACTTGTCAGCCCTGCTTAACTTAACTTAATTTTCACATTACTCTTATTATTGTTTGAATTTGATTATTTTGTCATTTTCTATATTGACTATTTTTGTTTAGTATTACAATGATTTTTTTCTAAACATTGTAACTTCCTTGTTGTTATGTTGTATTGGAGCTTTTCTCCTCAGGCTTCCACTGAAAATGGGCTCATTTTAGCCCAGTGAACTTTCCCGGTAAACAAATGTCAATAAATAAATAAATATTCCCCATTGTAAACTGCATTTCCTGGTATGTTTAATTTCCAAACTTATTTATTAATTTATTTAAGGTTAATTTCTCAGAACTGTTAAGGCACAACTGTTTCCATCTACTTTTTGCCGGGACGCTGTTAATTATAGTTATCATGTAAATAAGGCAGATGGGTCATCATAAGAGTGCCAAGTAGTTGTGTTCTGGGTGTGACAGACTGGTCTGAGTGGTGGTAGTATGCTACAGTAAAAGTAGGAAGGAGAAGTGGCACTGAAAATGCATTATTGACCTCTCATTGAAATCATTATGTGTGTGTGTGTGTGTGTGTGTGTGTGTGTGTGTGTGTGTGTGTGTGTGTTTGTGGGCACGTGTGTGTGTGCATGTGTGTGTGTGTGTTGATGCAGTACTATTCACTAACTATACTTACTATTGGCAAGTTATCTCTTAAAGTCATTAGGGTAAAACTGAGGTGTAGCAAATTTTAGTTGATCTTGCTTGGTACAGTGTGAACCTTATTTGGGTGTGGCAGACACTGCTCAAAGCCCATGGCAGCAGTGCTTATTTGTCATATGCTCTTAACACCAAGCATTTCACATAAATTGCTGTCAGCAGCATGTAATGTAGAGCTGTAAGACAGTGTGTATAGTTATTACTCTCTGTACATGTATACTGATTCTTTAGCTTTAGACACAGTCAGTGTGGTCAGCATTGTATGACTTTAAATTGCAGATACCTCTTTGCAGCATGATCATTTGCTTTATAACTATAATAAATTATCACTTAGTATGTCCACACACACTTGTGTAGCACTGTGCTAAATTTTACATCATCTGGTGACTGTTTAGGGTGAGGGCATTGCTATTATGGCCTGAGTATTTCATTTTTTTTGTCGTGTGTGCATAGTGTGGTCAATATGGAATAGATCTCCCACAACCCACACTGTGTTACTAACAATACATTGCCTTAGATTAGGCTTCTGTTGGGTTGTATTTTTTGCTTGTTCAGTGCAATGTCTTCCTGTTGACTGGCATGTGCATATGGCTTGTGTGTAGAAAACTGTTATGTCCTACATGTCATGTAATAGAGGTTGTTTATAGACAATGAGTACCTGCTTTTGTCTGTTGCACACCTACTGATAGTGGATTAGAAGAGTAGTGACTAACTGTATTATTCCACTGTTCTTACATCCACCATCTGACTATGCCTTAGGCTGCTAGTGCAGATAATGAGGCTGTACATCTCTGATTTCTGCATATTCTTGTTCGGTTTTCCTTCATAGCCCTGCACCTTAGTTTTAGCATGTGCTGTACATTTATAAAACACACTGAACTATGTGATCATCCTTCCTTCATACACACACACACACACACACACACACACACACACACACACACACACACACACACACACAGACACACCAGTTGAATGTTTTATATATCTGTTTGCTGATTCCTTTGGTAATAAGTAGTTAGACTAGTTGGATGATACTTTTCAACAATGATCCAGACACAATGGCAGTTATATATAATTTTGAGCTTAATAATTTCACTAAACAATGGTACTTTGACATATAGAACTAGATTCCAAAACTCTTTGGTGAGGATTCTTGTGATTAGTTGAGCTTGTAAGTCAATGCACAATTCCAGAAGACAGGATTTTACCTTTCCCCTTTCACTGGGAGTTGAGCTTGTAAGTCAATGCACAATTCCAGAAGACAGGATTCTACCTTCCCCCTTTCACTGGGCAGTAAAGAAACCCTATGCTCAATTCCAAAAGGGGAATTAGGCTTGCTACAACAAACTCATTCAGAATTGCACATTTGCCAGGGTTCAACAATATATGAGGCCAAATTAATGGAGAAGCCCACTGAAATGAATGGACTTCTTGGTATGGCAGATCCTGCAGCTATTTTTGGAAGTAGGTACTGCAGGCAATGCCTAGTGGGAAACTGGAATGTCTGTGCTACCTAAGTCCACATGCAGGTGGAGGTATGCTGCAGGTTTTCAAAGTCAGGTGGACCTTCCAGAGGCTGCACTCATGAGCAGTAATACATAGTGCATTAGTACATAGTGCAAGCCATTTTTGAACTCCTTCGGGGATGGCTCATGTTACTATGGTCTTCAAAAAATAAATTCCCTGGTATGTTAGTAGACCAGCATCCTTTTCCCTCTTCCCAGACAAGATAAATGCACACATAATGACCATGATGGCTGTTTATTTCATTTTATTTCTGTTTGCTGACTGGGTAGAGCATTGCTCACAATGGACAATTTTCAGGCTCAGCCTGGGAGAACTGCTATGTATGCATTCATCAGCATACCACTGTGGGACTAAATGACCTCATGGCCATGGAGCTGCACCTTTATGATATAATTAGTAAGTGACACTGCAAGCAGGCTTCCTGCCTACAATCCTAGAGATGGAGCTGCTCTGTCTGAGAAACTTCACCTGGACTTGATGGCCCTGACAACTCCTTAAGCAGCATCTGTACTTCTCCCAGGGTAATGTGGTTCATTAATAGAGAATATTTCTGAATGCCATTTTTCCTTCTGGCACGTGTATGATGCCATCTAAGAAATGGGTTAAATTGTACTATATGGAGTAGAGAAAGTGAAGCTAGACTAGGTTGTGTGTCCTCACTACTCGTTTGTTTCAGAATCTGGCCCATAATGTTCAGTTTTCTTCTTTCTGTGATATACAGTATTAAAGAATGAGTTTAGTTCATGTAGCGTGGCATAAAATATCACAGAATGAAACAATTTACAGCACTGACTTGACATACAGTGTTGTAGAATCCTTACTATTATTTCAATTTACATATTTGCATACTTACAGGTCAAGTTTTCCAAACAAGTATAGCAATAAGGCAGCTATGTTGCCTAAAAGGACATTATCCTTTGTCCCTGTGACAGTTGCAGTAATAATTTTGGTTGCATTGCATTAGCGGATTTTGTCTGAATTTTGAATAATTTGTTTCCTTCCACTAAACTTGAGCAGGGGGAAATGATTCCAGTTTGATGGGATCACTTCACAATGGCTTTTCTTGCCAATTGCTGGTTATATGTTCGTTTTTGGAGCAGAGAGAGAGAGAGAGAGAATTCAGATATAACAAAGGTAGTTGAGGTAGATGTCATTTTTAGTTTGTCTCTGAGGAACAGAAAATGGCTTTCATATATATGTTTAAAGGAAAAGGTAGCTCAAGCCAAAATCAGAAGCCATTGTGCCTTTTGTAGTGATAAACAGTAGTGCTTGTTGCAGTAGGAAAGAGAAACGAATCCTTAAATGTTTTTAACAGAAGTTTAAAAGAGATGTGTATTATGGGATGAATTTGATTTAACAAAGGGACTGTATTTCCAAGCATTTGTAAGTATAGTAATGGCCTGATCCCATCTGCTTTTGGTTTGTGGTGGCTGGCAACAGCAGAGAAAGTTTTCAGCTTACTATTAGCTTTGTCCATTGTTATTTCTGTATGAGATTTGAATGGAAGGTTATTACCACAGGAAGGCTGAGTTATTTATTTACTTATTTTGGCTTACTTCATTTATTTGAATACTGTATAATCTGGATATATTTAAGGGGATAATGACTGCTAATTTTTGAGATGTACCAGATAAAAATGTTGTTTGGAAGTGTCTGTTTCTAGTTTATTTTTAAGAAGTTTAAACATAATCCTTTTGGAGCACATTTGTATATGTAATGTGAAAGTACAGATCCATGGAATGCTAAGCTATCAGTGTACAGGGTAATTACTGATGGGTTAGAGGGTGTTGTAATGCCATTTGAAACAGGAAGAATAAAACAATATTAAAGCTGAATTGGTTAGTCATCGTATTGACCGTTTTTCACCCAGTTTGAAATTTCGATCTCTCACAACTGATAATGTTGTGGAAACAACTATGGGAAGGATGAGAAATGCTAGTTTTGATTAGTCTGTTTCTAGCTTTACTATTCCATATAGTAAAAATGTTTTTCAATGCACTAGTATAGTGAGATTGAATTGGGAACTAGTCTTTCCAAATTACATTTATTTATTTATTTGACATTTGTTGACCAGGAAAGTCTTTTTCAGCGGAGGCATGGGGAGAAAAGCTCCACAATACAAATATAAAAAATACATGTTACAATACAAATATAATACAATACGATTAGCAATATATAACATGATGATAAAAAAGAAGAATAGAGAGTAAAGGAAATGATATGTATAGCAAAAGTGCATGAAGGCATAACAGATTGAGTAGAAGATAGCAAAATGCAGTATATTGACTGGAAACTAATTGAAATCAACAGAAGGAGAAATATGTTAAGGAAAGATAGAAGAATAAAAAGAAAGAAATGAATAGATAGAGTAGGAACTAGATTCAGGTAGGGTGATTACAGTGACATTTCCAAGAGTGATTCAGGTGTTCTTTAAGAGATCTCTTGGATTTATAAACCTGAGGTATGTTTCTCAGAGTCATAGGAAGCTTGTTCCATTGAATAGTGGGTGGGTAACTATATAAATTCTGTCCATCAGATTTTTTTAGATTTATGAATCTGTAACTGAACTGAGCTACTTAGAGATTGGGGAGGGGTATACATGAGACTAGTAAGGATAAGCTAGGGGAGGAAGAAGGTTTATTGATGACAGAGTGAATGAGGAACATTTGGGTGACTTCAAGTTGGTTAGGAAACTCTAGCCAATTGAGTGATCTAAGGGCATGACAGTGGTGTGATTTGGATGGCAGATTAGCAGCAAATCTAGCCTCTTTGTTATAGGTATTTTCATGTTTAGTGAGAAGAGAATACTGAAGATTTGTAAATATTTCTGAGCTGTAGAAAAGGTTAGGAATAAGATAAGCATTTGCTAGTGAGATTCTGGCGTCAGTAGTGAGGAACCTTTTGTTTCTATATGGGAGACCAAGCTTTTGGTGGGTTTCTTAATAGAGTGAGATATATGAAAATACAATTTTTAGTTGGTCATCTATGACTACTCCTATGATTACTCCTATGATTACTCCAAGGAGCTTAGTCTGGCTAACGGGGTGATGTTAGTATTATTCCGTGAAAATATGTTAAAAGAGGATTTGAGGTGGAACAGGGATTTTGGGAGGAAAAGTAAAACTTTTGTCTTTTTGGGATTAAGCATTAGATGGCTATTAGTAAGCCATGTTTCAGTTTGTTTGAATGATGTTTGTGTGAGGGTGAGTAGTTTAGTAGGATTGGGAGCTATAGATATAATAGTAGAGTCATCAGCATATTGTATTAAGGAAGACTGAGGACAGGATTTGTAAAGTTCATTAGTAAAGATATTAAAAAGAAGGGGTCCAAGAACAGAACCTTGTGGGACACCAGTTTTGATTGGGAGAAAAAGAGAAACAGCAGAGAGCCATTTGATGGACTGCTGCCGATCGGAAAGGTAGCTCTTAAACCAGGAGATTGTTGCTATGGTAATATTAATTTGAGATAGCTTTGAGAGAAGTAAAGGGTGGGAGATGGTATCAAAGGCTTTTGACATATCTAGGAAGACACATGACACAAGATTATTATTATCTCTAGCTAGGGAAATAGTATTATTAAAGGAAATGTGAACAGTAGAGGTACTGTAGTGTATGCGGAAGCTCTGCTGGGTAGGGGTGATCAGGTTCCTATGAATGACGTAGGCCATGAGTTATTTGTAGATGCAATGCTCAAGCATTTTTGAAAGGGGAGAAAGTATGGCAATAGGTCAGAAGTTAGAAAGTTCTGTAGAATTCCCACTTTTGTGAATAGGTATAGTAAATATTTTTTTCCAAAGAGTAGGAAGAGTAAATTCAATAACAGAGTGGTTTATGAGGATAGAGACAGAATATGTTGTAGATGTAGCAGCAATTTTTAGGAAGAAAGATGGCAGATTGTCAGCTGATGGGAGCAGGTTTTAAGTTTGAGAAGTTTTTTGATGTAACTTGTATGAACTGGCATTAGAGAAAAGGGGGGATGTGTTGCTGAGGAGCTTATGAAATATTTAGGAAACACCTCAGTGATTGTTTTCTTGAAAGGCAAACACATTAAAAGTCTTTTGGAATTGCCTTGTAGTTGAGATGAGTTCAGGTGCCTAGGCAGCAAGACATTTTCCTCTAGTACATTTGGATGGGGACGCATGGCTGAAGTGACATTCAGCTGCAGAGGAATATGGCTATTATAAATTCCATGTGGGGAAAGAGAAACACACACAGTCATGCCAACAGCCTTAATAACCAAGTGCATGGGGGGGGGGGGGTTGAAGAAGTAATGAGTGTTGTACTCAGTGTACAGTACGTGCTTATGTAACTACAATATGCAGAAGTGTGCTACAGCATGGAGGAAATGTAGTCACATTTATGCTCCAGTATGCATTTTAGGTAATGTATCCTAGACATTATGAAGAGGTAGTGGCTCACACACACCAGGTTTATGGGCACTACCCATTGTGCACTACATTTTTATTGCCATTGACATGCTCTCTGGCCAGCCTGTTGCGCTGCTGCCTGACATACTTCCTGCTGTCTCATATTGCCTTGGTGCCATGATAATTATTTTCCCACTGTGCATTTGGTTATTGAAGGTTTGGGCATAGCACCACATTCTTCTCTTTGCCCACAGGGTATTCGCCTAGGTGCCTGAACCCATTGGAGACGCATTGATGAGGGGTCATGGAGCTATGCAGAAATGTGGGACCAGTAAGTTATGTAGGTTCATTAATAAAAGTCCATACGTTTCAGTAGGCAATTTTGAAAGAACTATTACTTGCTAACTACAGCACCTCAAACATTGTCTACCTTGTCACATGTAGTGCCTTTTACATGGGGAAACCATCAGAAGATTAAAAGAAAGAATCAGAGAGCACGCTTATGACATCAAAAAAGAAAACTAGAAATACCTTTTTCAGACATACCATTGACTGTCCTAATTTTAAAAAGCTTTTTATTTTTTTATACTCGATAAGGTATGAGTTGCCAATTTTAGTGGAGATTTTGAAAATTTGCTTCAGTTTCAAGAGCTTACTTGGCAACCGAGACTTAACGCCACAGTTATTCCTGGCATTAATGACACTGTTTCAGTAATATGTTTTTAAGAAAAAAGCTGCTTTAGTTTGAGTATTTGTCTAATATTTATTCTTTCATTGATATTTGTACTTACAATATGCTCATGGTGTTTTGTTTTTATATGCTAGCTTGTTTTGTGGTGATGATTCTTTAAATGTTTTTTATTTGTTGTTTGTATAAGACGTGGTACCTTTAATTAGTGTCATTTTTCTGTTTGAATGACATCACACTGATTATGCAAATTTTCAACTTTGATTGGATAAGAGTTTAGTATTTATAGTCCCCTGTCATGGCAGACTAATTACTCTGATGAAGTATTGTATTATTAAGACAAAAGTGCTCAGTCTCTGTTTTTAAATTTTTGTATATTAAACAAGTGGTGTAGCAGTTTGGTCAGTTCCATTTTTTTGTTTCTTTAGGGCTCAGAACAGAACTTTGGGATGCACCAGAGGAGAAAATCTCCTCAGTAGAAGTATAAAACAAACAAAAATTCTGCTAACACTGGTTAACCTGCTGAGGAATGAAAAGAACAAGATGTAGTAAAAACATTGGCAGAGCACCACGGCTGTATTTGCAAGCAGCTGGAGAGGACTTCACGTATCACCACGATTCAGCAATGTAAACATTTTTAATAACACACAAAAAAGTAAAAAGTAAAAACAGAATGCAAAAACGATAAGTGCTTTCAGCTAATAATAGCCTTCATCAGATCTTAATACAAATATTGCAAAGACACATTTAAAAAGAGTGACATCCAATCAAAAACAAGCTTCCATCAAGTTTAACGAAGCTAGTGTTTGGCCTCTCCTATCTTACTTATCAGATAGCCAGTGATTGGTGTTTCTTTTTTCAAGAAGTGAATGGATAGGTCATCGTAAGGAGGCTTGTTCCATAACACAAGAGTATATTACTGTTCGTCCTTTAGGCTGTCTTGTAAAGACTATTGGTTTATAATTCAGGAAGCAGCCTGTGATTAGCAGTATGCCCACTGGAGCAAATTAGAGGGTAGTCTGTTCTCCATGTCTTTGATTAGTTAATGTATAGCAACCAGTAAATTAATTACTATTGGTTAAACTTGGTGGAAACTTGTTTTTGCTTGGATGTCACTCTTTTTAAATGTGTCTTTGCAGGATTTTGTATTGCGATCTGATGAAGGCTATTATAACTGAAGGCGCTTATCATTTTTGTATTCTGCTTTTACTTTTTATTTTTTTGTGTGTCATTAAACATTTTTACGTTGCTGAATCATGGTAATATAAGAAGTCCTCTCCAGCTGCTTGCAAATGCAGCCGTGGTGCTCTGTTGAAGATTTTACTACCTCAGTAGAAGTATGGTTGATTGTTTGAACCCTAAAAGTTATTCCTTTGGAATGGGTAATTTGAAAATAAATGCAGAGCAGACGAGCTAAATCCTTGTAGCTTTAGTTTGTCCAGTAGGATTTAATGATCTATGGTCTGAATAATCATGTGAGGTAAAATAATATACTGCCTGTGAGCTTTTTTGTGAGTAATGAGTTGTTATTTCTTAATCATAGTAACTCCTGTATCTTTGATCTGCCCTTCACACTTTACCTGTGAAAGGGCCATATGTGCTAGGTACACAGTTTTGTGAATTCTGTATAAATATGTTACCTCTGAATCATTATATCTTGCATGTAGTATTACTGATATAGAACTCAAATACAGAACACAGGTGGGGCAATTTTTGATACATGCATACTTCAGCAATCAATACAGTATTGCAATATATTTCTTTAATTGTCATCTGGTAAAGCATTTCCAATTCCAGTTTAAAACATATTATGTATTTAAGATCTTCCTTAAATGTAGTTCAAATATATCAACTCACTTCCAATTGATAACAGCAGAGTAGCCTTAGCTTAGCAGAGGTCCTCTAGTTTGTTGATTAAAGAGATTAATGAATCCTTGTAAATTATCTAGTAAAATATTTGTGCTTATCAAATGTGTCACTAGTTCCTAGGAATAAAAATGCTTTAAAACTGCTTTATCAAATACTGTGCAAATTTCAGACTACTGCTGCTTGGATTAAATAAAGTGATATCACACTGAATGATAAAATTATCTTAGAGTATATACTTAATATCATGTCAGTGAATGTGATAACTTCAGTAATAGCAGGTAAAGGAAGACTCCAGAAAGGATAAAAATGTATAGGATAATATTTTGATGTGTTATCATATTATAAACATCCGTTATCATGCTTTGCAGCATATGACTTCTGAATTTAGTTTTAAATCTATATTTAGACTTTCTCATCTCATCTTGCCTGTCACTTCTGGATAAAAAAAAAAAAAAAAAAAAACATTTGTAGACATTTGTTAAACTTTGAGTCACGGTTTGTTGCTTTCAGAAATTCAGGAAAAGCACACACAATATTTGCTGCATTTGTAAGTTTCTTAATTAGCGCTATCTATGGCACTTTGAGGTTTGTTGATTATAATTTAATTTTGAACAATCTCTTCTTTTACATCATAGCACCCCTGCGTCATTAGACGGTCGCTGAAGATTTGGTGCAGCAGCTGCTTCTTCCATATCAATGTCTCTGTCCATTTTATTTACATAAATGCAACCCTTAGTAAGTAGGTCCATTTAGTTAAATTTATTCCAAGATTTGATCTAAATATTTTTTTAGCAATACTTCTGCTTATCTGTCCATTACACATAAGCTGGTTTGTTTTTAACACTGGGCCACTGGATTCTCAAACATGGTGTAACATTGTGTGGCAAGCATATTGTTGCACCAGCTAGTGTGCAAATGGGTAACCATTTGAATTGTCAGGACCCACTAGAGTGAGTCTGAGATATGGAGACTGACTGAAAGAACAGACTTACAAATACTACATC
This sequence comes from Protopterus annectens, assembly GCF_019279795.1. NCBI lineage: Eukaryota > Metazoa > Chordata > Ceratodontiformes > Protopteridae > Protopterus > Protopterus annectens. Next base: position 822,930,299 of record NC_056729.1, read on the forward strand.
TGAGAAGTCATTTCTCGGAATATTCTGTTTTGTTAGAGTTAGTATATATAAGTTCAGGGGTGTGGGGGTGCAAGAGGGCTTGTCCCCCCCAAAGAAAAAGTTGAAAGGAAAAGAGCAAAACATGGAGAGGCTAGGCACTTTTACATAGCAAGTTGTATCATTCTGTTGCTAATGATCTTACAGCCTTGTTTATCAGGCATATTTCCAACTCCCCCCCATTAACTTTAGGACAATTATACTACAAATCTCTGACATTATGCAAGAGTATGCTGGTATATCCGACAGTGTGGCAGTTTGGGCATCAGAAGTCAGTCATGCATAATTAGGAGTGCTGTAGCCTCAATGCTGAAAAATTCCCAGACTTTCAACTTGTAGTTCTGTCTAGTCATGTCAGCTAATGGATCCATTGCCAATACAAACTGAGTGGAGAACAGTGGGAATCATTGTCTTGTGCACCTGTATAAGGGAAATGGGATAGAAAGCATGTACAGTGAGTACTCTAGCAAATGTATTTACTATTTGGTAACCGGGTGGGTGGGCTGGTCTGAAGACCCTTTTCAGCCATGACCCAAATTACAGAATCAAATGCAAAAACATGAATAATTAAGAAGCATACAGTATATAAGTACAGATAAGAACAAATCAAAATAAAATGTTTTTAAAGGGTTTTGGAAAAAACACATGCTTGTTGTAGATCACATGCATGAAGTCCATTTTGAATTTCAACATTTCAAGAAATAAATGGGACAGCATTTATGACAACAAGTGGGGAAAGACTGAGACAAAGGACGGTTACGTGCTCTTAGAATTCAACATTTCACAGTGACTGTTTTTCTGGAGGCAGTGTGTTGTTTGACAGCAGATGATAAGAGTAACCATTGTCCCTACAGCACTTACACTCAGTTTCCTTGTGCAAATGTTCAGAGAAGGCCTTTATGAACTCTATGACAGATTCCAGGCTTCCTAATTCATGTAGGAGTCTGCTCTGTAATGCCAAGTACATTCTCCTCTAAATGTTTTATTTGGAGGTCTGCTCTGTCTCCAGTGTACTTCTTTGGGAGTAAACCTAGTCTTAGATGGGCAGTTTCCTTCCCAAAAGTATACAATACCCATTGTTTAGTATTTTGTGAATAAGCATACCTAGGAGACACATTGACCTTTTGGTAATTGGAAGCAGTTTTAGACATTGTAGGAGGTCACAATGGCAAGATCTGTTGTCAGCAAGGACGACAGATCTGTAAATTTTATTTTCTGTCATCTGAAATACTTGGGAATATTGTGCTCAGAGGAAGAGTGCATATCAATTTAGGGAGAGGAACATTTATGACTAGGAAAAAGGCTGACTGAGGCAGTAAATGAGAAATTCTACAGCGGTATTTAAACTGAGATTTGTAGTTATTTTCCTGTATGATTTGAAAAAAAAAATAAAGAAGGATCATAATTATGTCCTAGGTATTTGTACTCAGAAACAAGGGAACAATGGTGTCACAATTATCAGTGATGTTAATAAGAAGTAGATGAGGGAGTTTTTGAAGGGTTATAAATAGCAGAAGTATGGTGGTAGCATTAGGGAAGTTAGGAAGAGGGTCAGTGTGTGATTGCCATTAGGTTGGTAGGGGGCTGTGTGCGTGCATGTGCGCACATGTGTGTGTGTGTGTGTGTGTGTGTGTGTGTGTGTGTGTGTGTGTATCTGTTTGTGTGGGTTGGGGTGGCGGTCATACCACCACACACTCCTAGAGTGAGGAGCATAGTCTACAACATTATGTGGGAGAAACACTAGCCAGCAGGGAGTACCTTTTACTCTCATGCCTTAATGGGTATGGGAAACAGAGGTGGAGGGAAGACTAGCTACCAAGGATTACGCTTAACTGTTGTGCTTTAATGGCAATATAACAGTACAGCGATTGGAGGATGGGGAACAGTAGCCACCAGGGATTACTGAACTCTTGTTGTTTTAAAAGCACTATAACAGTACATGGATCAGGGCATGTGGGGATACTAGACACCAGGGATTTGATAAAAGATAAAATTAAAAAAATACATAAGGGAAAAGGGATTTGAACCATGCACCCTTGACATGAGAAACCATTGCATTACTCTGCTGCACTAATTAATACATTAGGGTGGTAAGTGTTTTCTACATATTTTTTTTAGGTGCATAGGTATTTACACAATGTCTACAACATGTCATCACATACAAAGGGAGGGACAGGAAGCTTTTGCCCTAGCATGAACTCACTGAAGGATATAAAGTGTGAAACTGGAATGCTTGGCATTGTGGAGTGACAGTAATTATTCCTGAAGTTTGTGAGCAGGGAAAAAGGAGGCACTGTGGGCAGCTTGACAACAGGGTTAAGTAAGGGGTAAGTCGTGTGTGTGTGTGTGTGTGTGTGTGTGTGTGTGTGTGTGTGTGTGTGTGTGTGTGTGTGTGTTTTACTGTGTGTTTGTGTGTGTGATAATGATGTGGGTGCTTATATTTTCACAATGCATCCATTAACACTGTTAGCTTGAAGTGCTAATCTACAATTCATGGTAAGAAAGTGATTCAGGGACGTACAAATTAACCTCTGTCTCATTTGATTATCATGTTTCAACCATAGTCAGGAAATCCTTCTGTCTGGCTCAGTTAATTACAAAGGAAATATCTTCAAGAGCCAAAGAAGTTGTCCTACCCCTGTATTCTTCTGTTATTAGACCCATCATTGAATACAATGCATCCTTTGGCTGACTACATCTAAGCAAGTCCCTCAAATGGAAAAGCCCCAAATACTTTTACTCAAGCAAATTAAAGGTCTTGAATACTTCATCTATCCCAAAAAGATTGGCAGAACTTTCCTTATACTCAGTAGCCAAATGGCTGCTCCAAGGTGACCTGGGTTTAGCTTTTAGAGCTATGAAAGACCCATTCCTATTTGACTTCCTATTTCTTTTTGAAGCACCTACACTAGAGACATAAATGTACACCAAAACATAATCAAGACTCATTGGAGGGATGGGCTCCTAATAAAGCATATTCCCAGCCTGAGGAATTAATTTTCACTAGGTCAAAAAAACACTATATTGGGTAACTTTAAGGCTAGTTCCGATGACTGCAAGGATAGACATAACTTTATACCAGGCTTATCATGTGAAACCCTGCTTGATGTTTGAGGTAAATAGTATAAAGTGTTTGACATGGGTGGCAGGAACGTTTAAGTTGTGCACTTAAAGGTGTGTATGGCTAAGTATTGTATAGTCCCCATGATCACTTGCTTAGTATTATTCATATGTCCGTGTGTACCCATGTCACTCATGCAGCTATAATAGGACTTCCTACATGGTAACAGATGAACATATTCTACATTACAGAGGGAGACACTGAGAAAAAGACATGGGTAGAAAGTGTTTGTCATACAATTATTTCTTACTCCATCAGTGTTATGACTTTTGGTACTATCCTTCTTTCAGTGTCATTTATTTGTTTATTTATTTATTCTTTTTGAGTACTGCATGCAAGTTTTGTTTATATACTTGCAAATGCACAAAATCTTTAGGTGCTTTATTTTTCTAAAGTTGCAACCCCATGAAGATGGATATGATATAAAACTATGTATAGAAACACAACTTTATAAAAACTGCTAATCACAATTTGCTGTATCACAGACCATGCAGCACAGTTTTATGAAATGGAAAGATCAAGCACTGGCAAGAATTAATTGCAAAAGATTGGTGATTTACACACTTCTCTGCCCAGCACTTTCTAGGAAGGACAAACAATTATACTCTAGTTTGTATTTTTAATACAGTCAGTAAATTGTAAATAGTTCAAGGGATGTATGGCCTTATTATCTTACAGATGTTTTTTTATCAAGACTGGATTGTTTTCCTCATGGGGAAAATAATTGTTATGGCCCAGAGCATCCAGTGAGTTCTCTCTCATGTTTTCACTTTCATGCTAATTGGAATGATGTTCTTCTTTGTTCCTGTCTCTGTGGTAGTTGTAGCACTAGCAGTTAAGAACGTTGAATTTTAGTACACAGAGAAGTATCTTCTAGAAATAGTTACTGTGCAAAAAAGTTCATTTTTGAGGAAGTATCTTTTGCATTGTTATCAGATCTGTTTTTCACTTATTTTATCAGGTCAGTATATCAGAACATCGAAGTATTAAAACTTTGAATGTTCTGATATTGAACACTATTCAGTGAATGTTAAGAACAGAGAAGCTGCAGAACAGCAAATTCTTTCATTGGGAAAGAATTTGGTTGGCCGTTTCTGTGGCTTCGCTATTCTTAGCGGTGTGGTGGAAAGTTACGGGTTGGGTTTAGGTAAGTGTGCAATTGTTTGTATGTTAGGGTTAGGGGCGGGTTAAGTGAGTTAGGGTTAGGGTGTAGGTTAGGCGTGTGTGCGATAGTGACAGACCTTAAGGTTATGGTTTGGGTTAAGGTAAGTGGGTAGATAGTAGTGTATGTTTAATTTAGTGTAGTGTTAGATGTAGAAATTTAAGTGTATGTGTGTGGTTGCTGTTTGTTTGATGTACTTGTGTTGTGTGTATGTGTTTCGGAGCAGCAAATTTTTTCCATGGGAAAAAATTTGCTGTTCTGAATGTTCGATATTTTCATGTTTAGATGTTTTGGGGCCGATGAAATAGCGTTCGCTATTTTCATCTTTCGATAACGTGATATAAACGCATTTTATCTACTTTTATTTTCCTCTTATGTTTTCTTCTACTTTTCTATTTTACAGCTATCATCTCCTGGCAGTTTTAATGGTACATCCACAGCTAAGTAGCAAGTTATTCTCCTTGGATTATCCCTATGGTACTACAGATGTGAGTTACTCCATAGGCATGATCTGAGTAAGCAAGGTAGCAGGTCCAACGTTCTGTCATGGAATATTAGGGTCTGGACACTAATTTTAAATATAAGGTAGTAATGATTATTAAAAGAATGAGCTGCTAATATGCTAAAATCCCAATGGGACATTTGGTGGTCTAAAGCAGTAAACTGACTGCAAGGAAAGACTGGAGAGAGAAAGAGAGAGAAAAAAAACCTGTATGTATACAGTGCTTCAAATTTGAAATCCTGTGACTAAACCTTTTTTTCTTATCTCACTACCATTTGTTTTTCACTCACTACTATCTGCTGAAAAAAAAAAAAAAAAAAAAAAACTGGACTGGAAAATTACACTTTTCTGTTCCAGTACTGGATGGTTTCTTTCTAAGCGGAGGTTGGTGAGTGGTGAGTCAGCAGCCATGGATGTGCATACAACAGCAGCAGTAGTAGCAACAGTTACTGATATTAGCGTCATACCACAGACAAGCACAAAGACTTCATAGCTACTTCAAAAGTTATGTTTTTGCCTGTCTCATGGCAGGCAGATCAGTTATGTTTCTATTATTTGTGAATTAATTATATGCTTGATTGCATTCCGACATATGAGTTGTACACAGTCAATATAGCATCTCTTTCCTCCCATATCCTGTCACTGCTTTTTCCCTTTTCCTTAATTTCTTGTACATACTGTAAGAGTTATATATTTTCCAATTGAGTTGTTTGTATTGTCTTCTCATTGTTTTATCTTATATTACTGGAATATATTAATATTTAGTTGTCTCTGAACCTTTGCCTGTTACAATAACCATTCCATGTTTACCATGTGATGAGAACTTTGTTCATTAACAGCAATTCATTTAATTCATGATCATAATAATTTCTGTCAAAACTACGTACGGTTAGTAAAATACACAAACATAAAACAACAAACTGAATTCAAATTGGCAGCAATAAAAAACACTCCTCTCCAATTAACATTAAACATATATCAGTGTTAATATAATGACCACTGTACCAGTACAAGACATACCCAATAGCAGTAGAGTAAGTGACCTCACTCCCACAATAGCTATAAGAAGGAAAAGGAGAGAAAAGGACTTCTCTTCCTTGGAAAGAGAAGCCCCTTCTTCTGCCTAACTCCTAAGAAAACTAAACTAACACCCATCATAAATTAGGGATGGCTTGTGAGTAAATATCTAACACCAACACCGAAGAGACTGAAGCCTTGCACACCATCACTTAAATACCATCTCCCCATTTCCTTTTCCTACCTCATTTCAATCAACCTGATATGACAACCTACCTGTCACTTCTTTTTCCTGTAACTACTCCCCCTCTTAACTTCTGTATTACATACTCACTTACCATTCCAATATCTTCCATAAACAGGTTCGGGTACCTAGGAAGTAAGACATTTTTCTGTGGTGCATTCAACTGCTATACAGGGCCTGACATGCAGAGTTGTTGGTGTAGTCACAAGCTCTGGACACTGCCATAGATTAGGAAAATATGCAACAGTGGGAGTCAGCATCTCATCTACTTCGTCAAGAATCGCTCCACCATATAGTCATGCAGGTATCATCTCTACATAGCACACTACTGGTATTTGAACAATGCCCCTGATCTGTAACATGGAGTGCAACAACCTATGTTATGGTGGTTGCTAACCACCTGTTGATAGCTGCCTGTATAAATAACAAATGCTTGTCTGCCTTTGGTAAAGATCATCACTAGAATAGGCATGTCACGCTGTGTAGTGGTCATCATGCATAGTCAGAGTAGTCTTTGTTTTGCTTCCTGCTCACTCTGTTCATTTCTCATATATATATATATATATATATATATATATATATATATATATATATATATATATATATATATATATGGGTCACCTTTAGATGCCCGACAACGCGTTCCGCCGACACGGAATCCGACGGGACGAAAACACCGACAACGCAGATGACCGACAAGGTGAGAACCCGACGGACTCGGTAAGTGTGCGATTGAGTGAGGGATTTAGTGTTAGGGAGCGGACAGGTAAGTGTGCGATAGTGAGGGACTGTGGGTTTAGGGGTGGGTTAAGTGAGTTAGGGTTAGGGTGCAGGTAGGGTGTGTGTGCGATAGTGAGGGACTGTGGGTTTAGGGGTGGGTTAAGTGAGTTAGGGTTAGGGTGCAGGTAGGGTGAGTGTGCGGTAGTGTCGGATCTTGGGGTTCTGGTGGGTAAGTGAGTTAGGGTTAGGGTGCAGGTAGGGTAAGTGTGCGGTAGTGTCGGATCTTGGGTTTACGGGTGGGTAAGTGAGTTAGGGTTAGGGTGCAGGTAGGGTAAGTGCGGTAGTGTCGGACCTTAGGGTTAGGGTTTGGGTTAGGGATAGTGCATATGTTATGTAGTGTACTGTGTTGTTTACGTGTAGTGTGTTGCTGTAATGGTTTTCGGTGTTTTGCGTTGTCGGCGTTTTTTGTTGTCGGTCTTTTGGTGTCGGTTATTAGTGTGTCGGCGAAACGAGATTTTGAGGATTTAAAGGTGATCCATATATATATATATATATATATATATATATATATATATATATATATATATACATTTATATATATATATATATATATATATATATATATATATATATATATATACATGCCTGTGTGTGTGTGTGTGTGTGTGTGTGTGTGTGTGTGTGTGTGTGTGTGTGTGTGTGTGTGCATGTGCGTGTGTGTGTGTGTGTGTGTGTGTGTGTGTGTGTGTGTGTGTGTGTGTGTGTGTGTGTGTGTGTGTGTGTGCGTGTATATATGTATATAATTGTATGTTTATTTTTATCCATTTATGTTATCATTTGTTTCAGCATCTTCCACAGCTGTGTCAGTGGAGTGGCACCAGTCCTTGCCTCTCCATTGGACTTACCATTATCTTCTGGATCACTATCTACCTTTGGACCTGCCTCTTGATTGGGTGATGGTGGTTCTTGGTGAAATGGGACATCTCCACTGGTTTTTTGGCAGTCAGTGAAGGGGAGTGCTGTAGTTCCCACTGGTGATACCTACAAGGGTCAGAGTGTGAGATGAAAGAGGTGATGGGGAGTAACCTGGAGTGAGTCCTTGTTCAGCTAACAGAGTGTCATTGTTGCCAGGTACTGACTTTTTCATTATCTAAGGCAAGATCCAATGTGGAGGGGAGTCAAAGTGGTGATTATCCTCTTGATGGGTCTAGCCTAATCAGCACAGTCAGGATCTGTAACTCCACTCTATCTGCATTCATGGTGTTACCCTTCTTTTCATGTTCTCTTCCTTGCCTATTTGTGGAATAATCCCTACCATCCCTTTGTATGTCAATATGTCTAGTGTTATCCACCCTTTGGGTCAGCACCTCTCCTGTTGGTTTTTGTGTTTTTTATTTGTTCATCTACCCCCTGCTTCCACCTCTACTCTCTGTCATCTCCTACCTTCCCATGATATCCTTCTCATCTAGCCTTCTTTAAAAAAATGTGTATCTTCCCCAACAAAGTATACTTTTCCACCCCTCCACACACTCACACATACCTTCCATGTAACCTACTAAATTTTCCTCTACTTGGTCTTCCCAATTTCTGAATTTTCTATATTCCCATTTCAATTAATAAAATTGCTTTTAATATCGATGTTACTCTTTTTTCCTTTGCTTGAATATTTATATTGAAATATGTAGAAATAACTTTAAACAACAAAAAAGATGTGATAATGTCATATTAAATTGAAAAACGATATATACTATATACAATGCATGCCTGAAGAGAAAGTATAACAACATTTTCTTAAATGGAATAATCATATTCTTAAATTTTAAATAGTAAATACTTAGTTGGGAAACTAAAATACAATCATACTAGCTTAAAAAAATATACTACTTTACAGAGATATTAATCATGTAAATAAAATTCACTTAAAGAATTTGCTTTAGTCCAAGGATTCTTAGTGATTTTTGATTGGGAAAAGTATTATGATGATGTCTTTTTTCATAAATCATTGAGAAGAGACAAAAATCCTCTAAACTGAGGTGCAGAATTACTTTTCCATGTCTTAGTTGGAACTTTTCTTGCTACTGCCATAATATTTTGGAGTATATATTTGTTTTCTTTCTTCAGCTGTAGATATCTAGAAACATAAAATAATGCCAACATTGTGCTTAAAATAAAATATTTGGCCATAAAGCTTGAATAAAGTCATTTGTATGGTTCCAATAGGATGCACTATAGAACACATGTAATCAATTAGCCTTACAGTGCTGTCTATATTTCCACTATGTAGTATCACCATTTATTCCAAATTTAGCTGTTATATTCAACAGTACAAATACTCTAAGTAAGAATTTACAGGTAAACATACACTTAAATTGGACCCAAGATGTGTTTCTTACTGAATTTAATAAATATGTTTTATTTGTTTCAGGAAAAAAGAATGAGTCTTATTTAATGTTATAAAGTTCCAAAATGTTTTATTGAAATTACTGTTATATAAAATATTTTTTAATAAAATTTAGAAATTATATTCTGGGGATTTATTCTGTTAAATAAAATTGTTGGGAGTCATTTAATTAGTTTCTGGATTTCCTTATATTGGGATTGGCATAAACATAATTTGTCTTGAACATAACTACTTGTATTCTGTAAATATAACCAATCTTGTGAATCTAAACTAAATTCCAATAATAACATTTCTATAGCTTTATTTCATTTTTTTTAAACAATTATATCAGCGATTATATATCTCTCTATCTCTTAACAGCAAAAAATCTGGACAAAAGCCTGAACTGATGGGGGGACAAATAGGGATAGCCTTTAAATATTGCTCTTACAAACTTAGAATGTTGATAGAATAATAGGTTTTGCATTAGCATGAAATTTCTAAAGGATTTGGAGTCTTAAACTGAAATGTTTGTCGTTATTTAATGAGTTCAATCCTCAGCTATTTGCCGGAAAAGCACAGATTTTCGGAGGAACACACCAAAATATGAGGCAAAAATATGGACATTCTGTGAAAATCTGTACAGTTGTGAGGTATGTCAGCGAATACATTTTCTGTACAGATGAGAGGTATGTCAGTGAATACATTTATTTCCCAATTATTTACTTTTGTAGATTAGCACTGTGGAAGAATCCTTAGTTATAACAAAAGGAATTTGTGTATTGAACAATAATTTTAAATCTATATTTCCAAAAAAAAAAAAACATAGACTTTTTAAAATAAAATGAATATAATCTGATTGCATAAGAGCATTAATATTGTACTGTATGTAGTTGAATGAATATAGTCAGATTATGTTATGTATAATTTCACTTGAATGGTTATTATAATGATTTCCAGTTTTGCCATGTGATCATTATCTAACATGTTTGTAGCTATCCTAAAGATAGCTGCCTATACATAAACTTCAATATTCAGGCAATTTGTACCTCAAGCTCCATTGATCTTATATGATGGCTGAAAGCAATTATAGTTGTTTTGGGATACCATGCAAACTGTAGGAGTGTTTTGTTTAGTTATTTTAAATGAGGTTTGTTTCATAGAATTGTTAATGTTTGTATTATATGTAACATTTTGGGTAATGACATCATTTTTATTAAGTGAAGTCTATCTTCAAATGAGGTGATTAATTTATTCCAGCTAGTTTTATTTCATTAATTTGAAATAACAAACTTTCATAGTAAATATCCATGTTTTTTTCCAGAACAACAACAACAACAACAACAACAACAATAATAATAATAATAATAATAATGATAATAATAATAATAATGCCTAAATATGTTAAAGTTTGGGTTCCTATAGCAATACATTTTGAATCAAGTATAAATTAGTATTTTCCTCATTTACTGTAAGGTGATTAGATTTCTGATTGCTATACTGAAGACTTGAACATTTTCCAAATTTGCTTATAAGTGATGCCATTTCATTTAGTAATGCTAGTAATATCATCCACAAATAAATTATTTTTTTTTAATTATATTTTCATTTATTTTTAATCATTGGATTTTTGTGTTAGATCTTATAGAGATGCCAACATTTCAATAGCTAAGGCAAAAAGTTTTGAAAAAAAGGGCAACCTTGTTTTCTTCCTTTTATTATAGAAATACATTCTGAAGAAAAAGGTCTCAATTTAAAATAAGCATCCAGTATCTTTGTACATTTTTTGAAAGGGTAATAAATTGAGTTGGACATTCAAATAATTTGACTCTATTACATGAAATAAATATTTCCATTTTATTGAATCAAAGGCTTTTTCAATGTCTAAGCTGTTAAAAAGAGTTTTGTGATTTTATTAAATATATCATCTAGGAGAGTAATTTTTTCTTGTAATATTATCTTGAATTTGTCTTTTATAGACAACAAAATTATTTAACTTAGTCAATTATATCAGGAAGACATTTCTTTAGTTTGTCAGATGTGTTAGACATAAAGAATTTAGAATTTATATTTAAAAGTGAGATTGATCTGCAAGATTAAAAAAGTAGCAAATTCTTATTTTCTTTAAAAAATGGAGAGAGTAATGAAAGTCTCCATGAAGGTGGAATCTTCCCATTTGATTATATTTCATTGAGAAAGTTATGAAAACATGTTATCATTTGATGAGTAAATTACTTAAGCATCTCTGGTATTATACCATTTATCCCAGGAGATTTATTGTTCTTTATTCTTTTATTTTTTTCTGATATTTAATTTATAGATATTTGTTCAAGTAATCTTCTGTTTTGGAATACGTGGAATTTTTTGTAAAAAAAATCCCATAATCTTATCACATAATTCTTTAAGATTTGAGTTAAAAGATTCATCTTCTTGTTTAATTTTATTTAAGTATAATTAGTATTGTTGGAAGGCTACTAAGATATCACTAATATCTATTCCAATGTAATATTTATGGGACTCAATTTCATTTATTTGATTAATCTTAGAATGTATTGTTACTGTTTTGGATAGGTTGTATATATGTTTTGGGTGACATACAATATGCAGCTAGATTTACTTTTTCCTAAGGCTAAAGCCATTTTATGTGATAAGAGATCAGAACATTTATTATCTAAAACCTGAATGTTTAAAATGTGTTTCTGAAGCAGTACTAATAAGAATTAATTTTATTAAAACATTTAACATTATTTTTTATTAAGATTATTTAACCCATTAACATTTAAAGAAATTAAAAATAATTCCTTTCGTTGCATTAGAATGACCATGAAGGACATATTTTTAATTATATTGCCAACATATCTATTATATGTGCCACCTACAAATTCTGTCAAGAAAAGCTCATATGATACTTCAGAAATGTGTATTAAAATATTATAGAAAAAATAAATGAAGCATGTAATAAAATTAAAGTTTGTACATGGCATTAACTAGAATTGCTAACTTAATTCTTCACTAGACTATTTCATCTTAGCAAAGCCCTATCTATAACCTTATTAAAGTATGCTAAATAAATTAAAGCATCAGAGAACTGTGGAAATAAAACACTGCATCTTGGAGAGTTAGAACTATTTACCAAATCCCCCCCTCCCAAAAAAAAAAACAATACAATGCATTACATTAGATAAATCAACAAGGTAAATCAAGAATACACACACACATACACACACACACACACACACACACACACACACACACATATATATATATATATATATATATATATATATATATATATATATATGTATGTATAGAGAGAGAAAGAGAGAGACATATATATTTACAAATGCACCCCTGTGCATATTCTTTTGTTCAGAATTAAGTAAAATATTACTAATGAAATTAATTGGATATTAATCAATATTCTCTTTATGATCAAATCTAAGTTATAAGGTAACAGCTTACATCCAAACATCAGATAGTCCAACACTTACTTAAAGACTTTTACATATATCCATCCATCCAATATACATACAGTATATATATATATATATATATATATATATATATATATATATGTGTGTGTGTGTGTGTGTGTGTTTGTGTGTGTGTGTGTGTGTGTGTGTGTGTGTGTTTCCCCTCCTTTTCCTTTCTATTTCTTTTCCCCTTTTACTTCCTGACTTAATACATATTTATATTATTTAAATGAGTGTTCATCTCTGCCATAGGTTTTAGCATATGTATATCAAGGACTACATAATCTACCACAAAGAAGAAATGTGTGTGCATTAAATATGGGAAATCATGTATTTCAATTAAGCACATTCTGTGCCTGCAAATACATTATTCAGGGAGAACTACAATAACAAGTTGTAAAGACTGTGTTTCTGGGTACTATTTATTTATTTTTATTTATTTAAAATTTGTTTACTGGGGAGTTCCGGCTGGACAAAGCTTTCCATTTTCAGCGGAGGCTCAGGGAGAAAAGCTCCAGAAACAACTGCTATCGTACTATACATAAAATATTTACATGAGCATTGTGGTTTACACATACAGTTATAAAATATATAAGATATAGCAGATAACATATGATTGCATAAGATATTTACATAACCATAGTGGTTTAGATGTACAATTAAAAGTGTAGCAGGTAGTAACATATGATTGTTCATACAGTATGTTTAGTACAGAAAATCATGAAGATGTAATGAAGATAATAGGAGAAAGGGAAAACTAAAAATAGTAGCTAATTTGTCAAAGGAGGAGAATATAGACAAGTTTGTATGAGGTTCATTGACATTTTAAGGAAAAGCTTTTCAAATTAGTCTAGGGGAGAGTTAGTGGGTATAGATGGGACAGTGGGGAATTTGTGACAGTACTGTAACTGTGAAACCTCAAGTGTTGTTTACAGTCTTTAGTGTCTTCCTTTACCACATAGCTTTTAGAATTAATTATATCTGCATCATTGAAGAATTGAGAAAATATTCATTGAGACTAAAGAAGATGGAAGGAGGAATAAGGAAAGAACACTGCTATAAAATTCATGAAAGACCTGTGACATGATCTACAGTTATGGTAGAAGTCTGGACCAGCTCAGTTTATGCATCTGCTGTTTCTGGCTGCTTCTTGTGAGAGAAAAATGCGCAGAAGACATTGTTTGTCAGAGACTATGGAGAAGGAAGAGTTTCCTAATTCGTACTATAGATTGGTTTTGACTTCTTTCTTGACTGAATCTTTTACTGATCCTGATTGTTGTTCCATCCAGTGTTCTTTTTTCACTGAACTCCAGAAAGCACAATTCTGTCCTTATGAATCAAAGAAGAAGAAGAAGAAAGGAGAAGTAAGGAAAAAAGAAGCCTGTTACAAGATCCATGAAAAACATAGGTAGTGGCCTATAACTGTAGTATGTCTGGATCTGCATAACTCAAGAAGTGTGGGATTTGAGGTATCTAAATACTTTTTATGAGTCTATATGCAGAAGACATTGGCCCAGATTCCAAAAGAATTGCTCTCAGTGTACATCTGCCCTAATTCTGAAATACTTGCACTCAGTGTAAGTGACTTACTTTGTTGTAAGGCCCATCTGTAATTAAGCTTACTACAGGGACCAGATTCCAAAACACCTGCTCTGAGCCTGCTTTATGTATAAGTGGTCACTTACACTGAGAGCAAGTCTAATGGAATCAGTGCCATTGTTTTCCAGCTGCTATAGTGAAGGAACAGTTTTCTAGCTCCAGCTACTGACTGGCTTACATCTCTGTGGGAACAATTGTTGTTTATATTCCATACTGCTTTGCCTTCCAGCACTCTTTTTGATGAACTTTGTTTCACCCAGTGCTCTGTGGCCCAGTCCAAGTAATAGTCTAACAGCCCAAATCTTTCCACTTTTTGTTGTCTCTAGTATTCTTTCACCTCTGTTGGGTAGAGCAATATTTGATATTATACTAATCTAATCTCCCTTGTTAAGATTGCTTCTTGTAATAACAAGGTCATTTTAATTACATCTTGTTCTTTATGCTTTATGTAAACCATACTTTTAGTATAAGTGCTCTTTATTCTAAACTTGCCTTGTAATTGCTTGTTAGGGAAATCTCTATTTCTGTTATAAAGCCCACATCTGTTGACTACTTGTTTTGTATTGTGTACCATTGTTTTTTTAGCTTTGTTTCAGAAATTGCTGTTTGGGTAAAGAGGTACTTGTATAAATAATGACTTTTACTTGTGAAATGTCTGTTAGTGATCATTTTAGTGATCATTTATTTTTATTGTGCTTTATACTTAGAGACATGAGTTTTGAAATTATTTTTTTTATCAACTTCGGTCCCATATTACATGCCTCAATTAAGTCATACCTATTCTATTTTACCTACATAGCAACCCTTCCATTGTTGTTTTTGTTGTAAGCTCACACAAGATAATTTAGCTAACCTTCTTTAACTTCCATACTAACTCAAATATCAAGCCTACTTTACCCTTCAGTATTTTTTGCTCAACTAAGTACTCTAATCTGTTGCTCACATATCAACCCTTGAAAAGTACTAAGTACAAGTCTCCACCATCATGGAGGTCCACCCTGCTGTAGTCCCTTCTGTAAACAGCCTGTTATCATGATGAGTTTTAAGGGAGTATATCAAATGTCTCATGCTTACTGACAACCCATTACTTCTTTTACAATCTGATTCCACCTGTGAGAGATGCAATTATTTATTTCAAATGGAGGCTAATTTCCTCATATCTCCTAGTGACAGTAAACAGCACTACAACAACACATATGCTAAGCTGATTAAAAAATCTTCTCCCAAACCATCTAAGCAATTGCATAGCGAGCCCCAGCCAGAAAGAAACTCTTCTGTAACTGCATCCACACCTGCATCTTCTTATAATATGAATAGCTTAGACTGCAAGCCTGAACCCCTATGTCCTCCAGGTCTTCTACATATCCTAGGAAATTCCTTGTTACTGATTGTCCAGCATCCAAACACTGCACTCACTAAGTTGGACAAGAACAGGGTAACATTAAGCTACTACTCTGTTGCTGGTATTAGGGATGTCATTAAGGCTCTTAGGACCATAAACTGCCCCAAATATAAACACGGGTTCATATGCACCCACTTGGGACTGAATGATCTTAGGTGGTCCAGCCTAAGGAAATATACAGGAAGACAAAACTGAACTGTTTACTTTGGTCTCAAATAAATCAAGACCATAGTTTTAAGCAGTGTTCTATCTTCACTGAGATTGATGCCTAATTTCAAAGTCAACACAAATGGCTTTAATAATTGGTGAATTAACCTAGTATAATTTCTTGGAGATCTGGTGTTTATGTCTGCCTGGCATGAGTTGGTCAACAGTCTCTTCCTCTTTGTAAGGGATGGCCTGCACCTCCTATGCCATTGATTTCACATATTGATTAAAGTTTTTGTTACTCCATAAGGCTATAATTCTAATTTAACAAACAACAAATTACCATCATGTAATGCTGGATACTTAGATAACAAAAAAGAAAAGTTAATGCCTTCCTTATTCTAAAAGATATACATAATTGTGTAGTCACTGAAACTTGCTTTTGTTGGGTGCAGAGATTACACTCTCTTTCTGTACCAGGAGTCAACACCTCTCACATATTCAGTTTCACTTGCAGTTATGGGTGAACATCTGTAGTCACTCCCACTCCATCTTGCATCAGATCCTGGAAACTAACAACCTGGAACTTACTGAAGTCTTGGCCTTACTCAATACAATTTGCTATCACATTATTACCAAGTACAGATCACTATGTTCTCCTCTGAGTATATTGGATAGCTAAATCACACTGAAAAGTTAAGCATTAAACCAAACGTGGTTCTTATGAGAAATTCTAACTGCGCCACCATCAGCTGGGTAATTTAAACAACTAGCAATAAATATGCTCAATGAGTTCTAGATCATGAAAATGCCAATACCTTACATCAAATATTCTCCCTTTTCCTTCACAGGTGTGAATCTTCTTCTTCATTTTTTTACCCACCCAGATCATTGGTTGATGGTTTTGCTACTGATACCCCCTTGGCCCCCTCATTGTGGAACCTTTTGAGCTGGGTACTCCTGGGCTGGGCAAGAGCCTATTCCATTGGTTTACACCTGGCAGAAACAATCAGTTCTCTGTTCCCTGATGAGAATGCAGCAGAAGGGAGTGGGCCAGCTTGCTGGTCCTGGTGGATGGTCTACCTTATCTCCACTGGGAGTTCTCCCTTCTCCCTCAGTTTCTCTGACTATTGCCTCTGCATGCCAGATTTCCCTCAGCTGACTGATGCTATACATTACAATTGCACAGTGTCATTTGGCTTGGTCTCAAGTGTGTAACACCTAGTGCTCCTGCTAGGTGTCATCTTATGTGGCAATTTGAGATGTGCCCCACTCCAAAGACAATTGTAGTGTTAGTAGCTGCTCACACTCATCATCCCTGTCAAACTCCTACTGGCACACAAGCTGCTAATGAAATTGGGGTTACCTGCACTGTCAAGGATTTATCTCTGTATGCCACAGATCTGGCTTTAGAGGTATAAACTTTCTTGATCCAGTCCTTACAAACATATCTCCCGTTTGTATTTCCTGCCATGTCCTTTCCTCCCTGGTTAAATCTGATCATCTATCTTTGACTTTCTTCCTTAAAATCTATATCACAATCCACAATAATCCCAACGAATACAAAGATTTCTCCAAAACTAGTGAGTTTCTATTTACTAACATTGTTGATAATCATAAATGATGCAGTTTCCTAAACAACTCCAAACTAGATGCTACTGCACTCCTCTTTGAATTTTACTCTGCATTACTACTACTCCCATCTGGAGTAAGCTGATTGGTAAATTCAAAAGTAAACCCACATGGCTGAATTTTCATATCAACAAGTTTTACAACTAGAGGAAAAACTATCTGGTCATTCCTAATAAATCTCCTCTCATCCAATACAGAAGATATTTAAATAAGGTGATTAAAACCCTAAAATAAGCAAACCATTAAGATTAAGGGGTCTATATCAGATCATCGAAATGACTCATTATTGAATGCCATAACATCGAACTGCAAAACCCGAACCCTAACAATATTGAAACCTCAAAACACACACACACCACAAGCACACTAAAAAGCAGCAATCCACACACATACATTTAAAAGTTGCATCTAACCCTACACTACACCGTACATACACTACTATATATCCACTTACCTTAACCCAAACCCTAACCCTAAGGTTCGTCACTATCACACACTCACCTCACCTGTGCCCTAACCCTAACTCACCTAACCCGCCCCCAACCCCAGATTCACACTACCGCACACTCACCTCACCCACGCCCTAACCCTAACTCACTTAACCTGCCCCTAACCCCAAATTCTCACTATCGTACACTCACCTCACCTGCCCCTAACCCCAAATCCTGTCACAATCGCACACTTACCTGACCCGTGCCCTAACCCTAACTCACCCAACCCACGCCCTAACCTGAATGTCCACACAATCACACACTTACCCTAACCCAACCTGTAACTTTCCACTGCATCACTGAAAAAAATGAAGTCACAGCGATACACAACCAAATTCTTTCCCTAGAAAAGAATTCAGTTTTGTGCAGCTTCGCTGTTTTCAGCATTCGCAATATTGGGTTCGATATTAGATCATTCGAAATTCTGACGTTTCGATGATCTAATATAGACCAGATGTAAGGCCAGTTATAAACTTCAGTAAACCATCACTATCAAAGATAATCACTCTTCTCTAGTTATATTTTGATGCATCTCTTTGTGGAGTTTATTTATTTATTTTCCTATATCAAAAAGGTAAGTGAGCTGGTCCCGAGACCATTTCAGGCATAACCCAGGCTGTAATGGCTCTCACAATTACAGAGGAACACACATGCACTAATATTATACTGAGTTATTTATTACAGAGAAAAATAAAAATCAACTCCTTTACTCAAGAATCAAGGGCAAAGCCAAAAGTAAAAGGGGACAAAAGGCCCAAAATCATGACCAATTTTTAAAAATAATTCTCTTAGAAAGGTAGGAGAGCAACAGTTTTTGCATCAACATGCATTTTCTGAAGAACAAGGAGAATGTAAGTAATACATGATTACTGACTGACTGTAAAAAGGTAAAGCAGAATGAGGGACATTCTGCAGAATCAGCGACAGTTGAGAGCTATACAGAGAAACAGAGCATTGTTGCTAAAATGTAGACATGGAGTATTGTTTTAAATTATTAAGCATATATAATGCATTACATACATACATACAAATATTTCAGACATGGACATTAATGCCCTTCTAGCTTACAAATATATCAAAACACTTGTTACCATAATAAGTGTCCAGAGTATTCTTAAAAATATCTAAACTAGTACTTGCTTTAATGTAATTTGGTAGTCTGCTCCATGCATCAGCTACTCTGTCAGAGAACCATGTGTGCACTTCTCATTCTTACAGAATATTCTGCATAGGTTGTCTTTTGATTCTCTAGTACTTTCTGATAACCTCAAACATGCCCTTGGTATATTTCTGCTGTACTCTTTCCAGTTTACTCATGCTTAGTTTCTTATAGGGTTTCCATATTATTATTCCATACTCAAGTTTGGGTCTAATGTAACTAGCAAACAATGACTTCATCATTTTTGATTTCCTAGGCTTTATAAATATTTTTAATATAACCTATAGCTCTATAACTATCAATAATCAACTGGCTGATATGATTAGAAAAACTGATAGCTGAATATACCCATATACCCAGCTCCATCAGTGAATCTACAGTTTCAATCACTGTGTGCTATATTAAATATTCATCTTTAGTTTATGTCTCCCAAATCTCATATGCTTAGTGTTTGAGGTATTTATCATCATATTATTCTCCTGTGCCCAAATGGTCAATTTAGTGATTTTGCAGATATGCCTGCTATATAACTCATATAATCAGTTTGCCCAGTTTCATGTTATCTGCCTACAGACTGTAGAACACCTCAGACGAAAAAGTTAGGTCTGAATAATACAATCAAAATGAGTAAGGGCCTAGGGCAGAGCACTGTGGGGCACCCTGACTGCAACCAAGGATTTTGCCTGTCCAGTTGCTGTATGATACTTGCCATGTCCTATTGTAAGCCATGCAGCTATCCATTTTATCAAGAGTACATCAATACCTGGTTGTTCTAATTTATTGATCAGATATATTACATCACAGCACAATTTTTCATTTATAACTGTTGTTATATTGTCATAGCACATCATATCACAGGTGGTAATAGATCTATTTTCAACATATGCATGCTGATATATGGTTTCAAGTACCAGCTTATCCATTTCTGACAATAACTTATCCAATACTACCTTTTCCATTATTTTTTCAACAACATGAAAGTAGACTTAAGGGTCTATATGACATTGAATTTTTCCTACTCCCCTTCCCCTTAAAGACAGGTTTAATAAGTGCATGTCTCCAATCTTGAGGAATCTCCCCATATTTATATGACCTAGTGAATAATAGATAAAATGTTACCGTAAGTTCTTGCTGAAGTGTTCTCATGTCATTGTTATTAATTCTGTCTCCTCCCCATGCTTTATTTGAATCCAGTTTGTGCAGTTTTTTTTTCTAATTTGATTCCAGTATCTGAGGTTACCTGGATGTCACTATGACAATGTATCACCCCTTCTGTGAAGCCTAACTGGTTTGCATAAGATTTTGTAAATATATCGATAATCTGTTGTGTCTGAGTATACATTTTAGAATCTGCACACTGCTTATCAATTTGTATATCTTTACTCCTTTCATATCTTATATATCCATAAAAAGGTTTCCTACGATGCTCAATATCTTTACTTAAATTTTCTTCAAGTTTTTCTTGATCTTGTCTCACACTGTATTTAATCTGTTTGTCCAGGTTGTTTATTTCAGTTGTCAAAGTTGTAGTTCAACCTCTCTTCCATTTCTTAGATTTTCTGTCTCTCACCTTAATCAAGTGTTTTGTTCTTATGGAAATATATCCCCCTGATGTTGTATGCCCAGATCCTGATGTCAAACATTGTCTTTTTTTTGTTACACTCAATTTCTCTTTCAATACCTTTCACATTCCGTATGCAGTTTTTTCCACTGAACACCTCATAGTGACTGTTTTGCTGTTTTGCTTCCATATAATCTGTAATTAACCTTCTGTGCACTGGTTTTGATTTCAGTTTGGAAGAATTATTTAGCAAATTAAACTTCATAACCCCATGATCACTGCACATCAATAGTGGTAAAACTTGACTTGACGTTACAGTCAATTCTTTATGAGCACAAATAATAGCTAGTATGTTCTGTCCCCTGGAAGCTTTTTTTTTTTTTAATCTGAAGGAATTGTTGTTCCTGAATATATGTTGTGAATAATTTCCTTACTAGTGTTGTTGAATCAATATTATTCCGGTCTGTTTCTGGTAAATGTAAGTCCCCAGCTAATATTATTCTACCTTCCTGTGTTTCTTGCAAGAAGTGTATGGATTCCTCTAGGTCATCTGCTCTTGACGTGGGTGGTCTGTACACTCCAACAATTGTTATATGCAGTGGAAGAGTAATGAAAATAGTAGGTATAAAAATATAGGTCCAGCTTCAATAAAGCCTGCATGGTGCGTTAAAACCATGTGTGTGTGTCATGTCACAATGCGTAAATGGTAACATGCTGATTTGTACTGACTAAACGGCTGTACACTCTGTGCAACAGGCCCAAGACTTTCCTGCTGCTGTTGCTGCTGATAGACCTTGGCCAAGAAGGAGAAGGGTGTTGAGACCCCATTTATCTTTTTATAGCCTGCATGAGAGGAGAATTGTAGAGCACTACAGGGTAGATAGACACACACTACTGGAACTCTGCAACCTCGGTCATCTTCATCTGAGAGGCAGGGCAAACCATGGGGAACCATTACCTGTGGAAACTAAGATATGCATAGCACTTAGAATATTAGCTAGAGGAACCTTCCTGAGACCAACAGGGGATATGCTGGGGTGCCACAGGCATCAGCATCCAGGATCCTCCATCAATTAGGGTGGGAGGATGACATAATGGTTAAGGTGCTTACCGTAAAGGCACAAGGTGCAGGGTTTGATTCTCACATGGGGTAACTGGCTAAGCTTTAAATGGCCCAAAAGAGCAGTTAGCCTAGTACTAATCTAATCTAATTCATGAATGTTATGCAACAACATGATAGTGACTGCATCCATGTCCCCTGTACATCCTGAGGACAGAATTAAAACTATGCAGGATTTCTACCCTATAGCACACTTCCCTGAATTCCAGAGTCACCGAAAGGGAGTTTATCTGGATTTGTGCGCTTGGATGCAGTAATCCTGTGTGACATAAAACAGAGAATTATAGTTGGGAATCTACTGTGTATATAGCACACCTGGTAAACACAAAGAAGCACATAAGATATGAAGATATGGTTCAGATTCCACATTTTTCTTTTAATAATAAAAATTAATAAAAACCTTTTACAATAATAATGCATGTTGAGCTTTGTCTGTCTTATTTGTGCATTGCTCACCTCTGAGCAAACATGGCGTAATATCACAGATAATAAGAAGACATTGTCAATTTCAAACGATGCATTGTTACATGTTTTGCTTTCCATCATTCAAACACACTAAGAGGCATTGTACAGCAGTCAGCATACATACACAACACTTGCAGACAATAAGGAGACATTGTCAGTTTCAAAAAGATACATTGCTGCATCCTTTGCTTTCCATCAAGCAAACACACTAAGCTGCATTGCACAGCAGTCAGCATGCTTCCACAACACCTGCAGAGAATAAAAAACATCAATTTCTAAAAAAGGTACATTGTAATGTGTGGTCTTCCAATCACGCAAACACAGTAAGGGGCATTGTGTGGCAGTCAGCACTCATACACAGTAATGAGTGTAAAATCCACACCTGCTGTCTAGCTCTTCCTGCGGCAACAGATGTAAGCTAATGGCTACAGTACAGGTAAACCAGGATTCTAATCCAGCAAACTCTAAATTTATTAATGCTGGTCCACTGTAATGTAGATAAAAATTAACAATGTAAAAATAATTATACATAAAAATAATTATGTATAGCAGATGGATTGATCATGCAAATGATATCATATATATTATATGTCTAACTGTGAGTATCAGTACAATTATGGTTATACTGCTCAGACAAGCTATACTGCTCAGACAAGCTCCACGTGGGTTTACAGAGTGGTCCTAGCAGCAAGGAACTCGAAAAAGTGACTACCTTCTGGATTTAAGTATCTTTGCTTTTTTTTCACTGGAAATAGCTTCTGTAGCTTACTTTGAACTAGCCTGAACTGTTTTTTAACTGATTGCTGCATTTATTTTAAAATCTGCACTTAAAGTTACATTTAGTCGAATTTGATCGAAAGTTTGCTTGTTTGTTTGTTTAATTTAACTGTGGAGGCTGCCCACTAAAGTGTGCTAGCCTGTGTAACTAATTTATCACTGTCTCTGCATTTTCTGTGTGTTTCTACCAAAAAAACAAAAAATAATCCTTGTTTTCCCGCCTTCCTCGACTAGCTTAGACCAGTTTACAGGCATTGCTGTATTCTGGGCTGTGGTGTAGTTCCTGTGTTGTCCATTACCTTACTTGGATAGAAGGAAGTTTCTTTGCTCACCAGTGGGAGTGGGGAGCCTTGAGCAGCCTACCTGTCCTTGGGAGAAGTGACCTCAGCACAAGAAGCTGTAGTAATTGGTTGTTTGGGACCATTCCTAGCTCTTTTGTAGTTCACTGTTTAAAATCTGCCTCTGGGCATTTTTTTCTGGCTATACTGCTCAGACAAGCTCCACGTGGGTTTACAGAGTGGTCCTAGCAGCAAGGAACTCGAAAAAGTGACTACCTTCTGGATTTAAGTATCTTTGCTTTTTTTCACTGGAAATAGCTTCTGTAGCTTACTTTGAACTAGCCTGAACTGTATTTTAACTGATTGCTGCATTTATTTTAAAATCTGCACTTAAAGTTACATTTAGTCGAATTTGATCAAAAGTTTGCTTGTTTGTTTGTTTAATTTAACTGTGGAGGCTGCCCACTAAAGTGTGCTAGCCTGTGTAACTAATTTATCACTGTCTCTGCATTTTCTGTGTGTTTCTACCAAAAACAAAAACAAAAAATAATCCTTGTTTTCCCGCCTTCCTCGACTAGCTTAGACCAGTTTACAGGCATTGCTGTATTCTGGGCTGTGGTGTAGTTCCTGTGTTGTCCATTACCTTACTTGGATAGAAGGAAGTTTCTTTGCTCACCAGTGGGAGTGGGGAGCCTTGAGCAGCCTACCTGTCCTTGGGGGAAGTGACCTCAGCACAAGAAGCTGTAGTTATTGGTTGTTTGGGACCATTCCTAGCTCTTTTGTAGTTCACTGTTTAAAATCCACCTCTGTACGTTTTTTTTCTGGCTATACTGCTCAGACAAGCTCCACGTGGGTTTACAGAGTGGTCCTAGCAGCAAGGAACTCGAATAAGCCACTACCTTCTGGATTTAAGTATCTTTGCTTTTTTTTCACTGGAAATAGCTTCTGTAGCTTACTTTGAACTAGCCTGAACAGTTTTTTAACTGATTGCTGCATTTATTTTAAAATCTGCACTTAAAGTTACATTTAGTCGAATTTGATCGAAAGTTTGCTTGTTTGTTTGTTTAATTTAACTGTGGAGGCCGCCCACTAAAGTGTGCTAGCCTGTGTAACTAATTTATCACTGTCTCTGCATTTTCTGTGTGTTTCTACCAAAAAAACAAAAAAATAATCCTTGTTTTCCCGCCTTCCTCGACTAGCTTAGACCAGTTTACAGGCATTGCTGTATTCTGAGTTGTGGTGTAGTTCCTGTGTTGTCCATTACCTTACTTGGATAGAAGGAAGTTTCTTTGCTCACCAGTGGGAGTGGGGAGCCTTGAGCAGCCTACCTGTCCTTGGGGGAAGTGACCTCAGCACAAGAAGCTGTAGTAATTGGTTGTTTGGGACCATTCCTAGCTCTTTTGTAGTTCACTGTTTAAAATCCGTGTTTGCACGGCTTTGCGTGGTCGTGCGCATAGCGCAGCACCAGTTAAACAAGGTTAAACTTGGTTAAACAAGGTTAAACTTTTTCTGGCTCCGCCATGTGTGCTCTTCAAATTTTCCCTTAAGGAAGCTCTACTCTTAGTATAACCATAATACTCACTGTATTATAAGACTAGCACTTGTTCTCAATACTTCTCTACTAAGTAAGCACTCTCGTACTAAGTAAAGCACTACATCTACTTACCACCCCTGTGAATACCCACTTCCCTTAAAGGTATACCACTCCCTTATACTGTTCTAGCATGTCGAGTGGTAGATCACTGGCATCGTCTCCAGTTCAGCTGGTCAATCTGGGCATCTTGAGACAATGCTACAGTTGTCTCATGTACACAGACAACTCTCTCCTCCTCCCAACAAACACAATTACATGTGAGAGATGCAACTATATAGCCAAACTGGAGGCTGAACTCTCTCAACTCAGGGCTGGCATGACCAGACAGGAGGAGATGGCAATCACACACACAACAATCCCAGTCCCATATAGACCTACCACAACTGCAAACCAAACACATAAAAACACAAAGACATACTTGGAGGCTCTAATAAAAAACTTACCAAAACAACAGAGGCTCCCAAAGCAGACATCCAAAAATCCACCACCTCAAAACAAAATACATGCAACACATACTTCAATAAATCAGTGTGTCAACCAATCGCAGCCCTTAAGGCCAAACACCTTGCCTGATACACTAGTAATAGGTGACTCCATAGTCAGACACACTGATGTCCCACTGACCAGGCTGAACAAGGAGAAGGTGACTGTGAGCTGTCTATCGGGAGCTAGGATCCGCCACATAACACACGCACTCAGGTCACTCCAAAGCAAGTACAAATATGACTCAGTCATTGTCCATGCTGGTGTGAATGACCTGAGACGTACTTCCCTGGACTACATGAAAAGAGACATAGAGGAGCTCTCCGATTATGTAGCCCAGGCTGGTATGACCCTGACCCTGAGCAGCATCTTGCCCTCACCAAGAATGATACCACAATACAAAGACAAGATGATCAGCTTTAACAATTGGCTCAAGTACTGGTGTCATTCTAAGGGGATCCAATGTCTGTCTGCCTGGGATGATATGTTGGACAAGCCACTCTGCTTCGCAAGGGATGGCTTACACCTGTCACCACTGGGCTTCCGGATATTGGCTAAGGCTCTTGCCACCCCATAGTGCCTTTTTAGGCAAGGCTCAAAAGACAAATCCACCTCCTTAGAAAACAAAATGGAAAAAAACTAAGGGTAATGCTGCTCAACGCCAGAAGTCTAAATCTCAAGATGCAGGCACTTGATGCACTCCTCAGCATGGAGAACATCGACATCTGTGCAGTAACTGAAACCTGGTTCAAGGCTCCTGAGAGCACCCCAGCACTACCAGGCTATACCTCGTATCATGCTTTTCGGCCCCAAAACCCGGGCCGAACCACAAAGGAAGGGGGAGTGTCCATATTCATAAAGGACACCCACACCTCCAGGTTAGTAGCAACACATGAAGCATCAGAGACCATACAGGTGCAACTAACCATAGGCAAAACTGCTATACAACTGGTAGCATGTTACAGACCACCCTCCCAATCTCAAGAACCCCACTCAGCCTTCCTGAAGACATTGGAGGATATGAATGTATCACAAAATACCATCATACTGGGAGACTTCAACTACCCAAACATAGATTAGGTAGATTATTCTAGCCCTAATACCCTAGCCCAAAGGTTCCTGGAATTCATAAATTAAAATGCACGAGAACAACTAGTCACCTCTCCCACTAGGGGAGATAATATACTAGACCTGATCATCACAAACATGGGGACAAAATGCTCCACACCAGAAGTATACCCCTCACTAGTGAGATCTGACCACAAACTAATCACCCTGGATATACATATCCCACCTCCACCCCCAGCACAAAAGACCACAGTGAAAAACTTCTCAAAAGCAGACTTCACTCTTCTTAAGACTGAGATGGTATTCTTTAAGCCCACTGTGCCAGTGGATACCACATCCCACAATGCCAAATCCTTCACAAATGCTTTCTATGGACATCTCCAAGAATGCATGGATCATGCAATCCCAAACAAATCCAAGTCCCTCTCCACCAAATGTAAGCGTCCTGTCTGGTGGACCTCAGCCATAAACAAATTGTATAACAAAAGAAGGAAGCTACTGCACGTCAGAGCGAAATCCCATGAAGGGAAGACATCTCTGATCAACCTTAGCAGAAAACTACGTTCTCTCATAAAAACATCCAAGGCAAACTTTGAGAGAAAAATCACTAAGGACACTAAACATAACCACAAAGACTTCTTCAGCTATGTTAGAAACCTGGGTGGAAACCCTCAGATATGCTCAGAGTTGGTTCACAACAACAAAAAATACACTGAACCCACAGATATTGCTAACATTCTGGCTGATAGGTTCTGTGCAAATTTCTCGCCTCCTTCACCCCCAAAAGAAGAAATACTTATCCCAGCTGAATGTAATCTCCCTGTCATCTCAGATGTCCAAGTGAGAACCGCCCTAAACAAAGCAAAAAACACAGCATCAGTGGGACCTGACGGTATCCCGGGGTGTGTGTTACGGGAACTCCAAGGGGAGCTAAACCCACACATAAAAATGCTATTTAACCTTAGCCTTACTTCGGGATATGTACCTGAACACTGGCGTACAGCAACAGTGGTCCCACTCCACAAGGGGGGTGCCTCTACAGACCCTAGAAACTACCGCCCCATAAGCTTGACTAGCCTGGTCTGCAACGCTATGGAAAGAATCATTATGGAACTCATAAACAGAGACATAGGGGACCTACAGACACTTGACCCCACCCAGTTCGGCTTTGTATAGGGCAGATCCTGCCTTTTAAACCTGGTTGACTTTTTCAAAACAGTCACTAGAGCCATTGATGAGGGCAAAGCAGTCCGTACAGCATACCTGGACTTGGCTAAGGCTTCGACACAATACCCCACTCAGGCATCATAGATAAGCTAAACAGCTTAAAAGTAAACCCTTATGTCACTAGATGGGTTGCAAACTGGCTAAAGGACAGAACCCATAAAGTTAAAATCGCTGGAGCAATGTCAGACTCAAAGCCAGTCACAAGTGGTGTCCCACAGGGATCTGTCCTGGGACCCCTCTTGTTCTGCATTTATTTCTCAGATGTTAAAGCAAACATGGGAGGGCTGTGGCTGACAAAGTTCGCAGATGACTGCAAACTAGGTGCCATAGTTGGTACACCAGCAGATACACACATCCTACAAAAAGGCCTCACTGAAATGGACAACTGGTGCCGTAGTCATGGCCTTAAACTAAATGCCAAAAAATGTATAGTTATCCCTTTTGGAAAAAACAAAGTACCCACAAATTATCACATAGACAGCAACCCACTGAGTACGGAAAAAGTAATCAGAGACCTAGGGACCCAAGTAGACAGCAACCTCTCATTTGACACCCACGTTGCCAAAGTGGTTAGAAAAACATTCTACCTTGCACACCTCATCATGAAGGGTTTCACATCCAGATCCAAGGATGTCATTGTACCCTATATTCCTCCCTCATCAGACCCATGATTGAGTACAATGCCCCATTTGGTATGTACTTCACCCAGCACTTGCAACAGCTGGAGAGACCACAAAAGTACCTCACCAAAAGGATCAAGGGTCTCCAACATATGTCTTATTCTGCCAGACTAAAGAAACTTCAGCTCTATTCAGTAGCATACCACCTGCTCAGAGGTGATCTCTGCCTGACATACAAGGCCATGTCCAATCAGGATCTGATGGACATGCTCCACCTCAAAAAATCCAAATCCATCAGGACCACGAGAGCTAAAGACTTAAACCTCGGCACAAGTATGAATAGGACATGCTGGAGGGATAGATCCATAACCCAGAGGCTTCCCATGCTTTGGAACAGGATCCCAGTTCATATTAGGCAGAGCCCCTCACTGAATCTCTTCAAGAGAAATCTTGATGAGTGGATGGGAGATCGTAAGTTTACCCCAGGGGTCACATCTGTGTCACTGCTAGACAGAGGCACATTAAACTAATTCTATTATATAAGGGGACCTTCACTGTGTCACTACTAGACAGACGCACAGTATTCTAGATTTTATCTGTACATTTTTGTACCATTTCATGGGATGGCAAAAGCCACATCACTATGGCTAGGCTTACAAATGCCCCAGGGCAGATAGCCTAGTACTATACTATGAAACTATGAAACTAATACAATTAAAAATGTATTTTCTGTACTTTCATGTCATGCACATACATGGTTAACCACTCAACTGTTTATTATGTCTAGATAACTAATGAGCATGTCTTAAAAACAAGTCCTCAGTGACAATAAGCACTCTGGACAGTAATGACTGTAAAAAATCCCTCAGTTGAACCTTTCTTATGGCAACCGGTGAAAGTTCATGACCACAATGCATCTGAACCGCAGTTCTAATCTAGCAAACTTCAAATGTTATTAATGCTGTTTCACTCAAGTTTTAAAAATAAGGAACAATATAAAGATAATTATTCATAATAATACTATGTATATCAGTGGATATCATATGAGTTATATGTGTGACTGAGGCATACCTCTCAACTGTACAGATTTTTGCCTCACATTATAGGTCTATTTTTCATAAAATTGTGTTTTGTTTTGACAACTCATTGGCACGTCATTAAAAGTTAAAGTCAGGGGGCAGGATTCACGAAGGCTTGCACGGAGTGTAAGAGACGTGTAAGACTCCATGCAAGCCTCACGAACCAGGAACAGCCCGAAACTCTGTGTAAGAGACCAGCTAAAACATCTCTTACACGGACTGGGCGTGGATATGCTAAATACCTTACTTGCAGCCGAAAGGCATGCAAATGAGGTAGAGTAGCGATCCACGAAGCAGAAAGCAGCCTGTGTAAGAGCTGTTTTAGCTGCAGAAATGTACTCAGTTGACAACTGAGTACGTTTCTGCAAAAATCACAATGGAGCCATGTCAGCTCCAACTAAAGGGTGCATATGTGTCAGGCAGCATGCCAATGGCCAAATATGTGGCCATTGGCAAGGTACCCCGATGCAAATATGAAAAAATAATACTTTGTACGATGTTTAAATGTAGCGCAGCCCCGCGCAAACGGGTTGCTCTGTATAACACATAAAAATGAAGGTTATAAACCCACAAATGTGGGTTTTATGCAATACATGGATTTACAATACAGGGACCAGCAGACCAAAAACAACATGGCCACCGTTTAGTGGTTGCTAAGGGGGGAAGCCGAGTCTAAGAGATGTAACTAAGCATTAGTAGGCAATCTGATGTAAATGAGTGTTAGGATACTGAATTCCACTGTCACATAGCAAATGAGTACATTCTGAGTAGTGTAAGAGATACATAAGGGGGAGGAATAGAGTAGGAGATAGATGACATCACAGGGGGGAATGGTAGAAAGAAATGCAGTTCATTGGAGGTCAGTGTTACATGACAGATGTCAGACACATATCATGGAAAGAGGAGTGCCACAACATAAGCATGGGAAAGTCAAGAAGTGGAAGGTGTACACTGTTACTTACACCAAAGTTTCTTGTTGGGCGTGCATGCACACGTGTACACGCCATGAAGTGCGTGTAGGGCAGTGTGCACGCGTGTAAGGCAGACTGAGCATGTGGGAGCCTGTTGGCAGACTTGTAACACTGTTTGCACTGGTGTGCACGCATGTAGGGCAGACTGAGCATGTGGGAGCCTGTTGACAGACTTGTAAGACTGTTTGCGCTGATGTGCGTGCATTTTAACCCGAATAAGCAGATTCTGAACCGTGTAAGCATGTGTGTGCGCGTGTAAGCCACTGTGAGTGTGTTTCTGCTGGTATGCACGTTGCTCCTCCCTGAGGAAACAGAAAGGAAAAAGGAAGCAACAGAATTAGTAGGAAGCTGGCAGGGAATACTGCTGGAGCAAGCAGGTGAAAACAATTAGAAGCAGGCAATTACACAGGCAGAATAGTAGCTCAGCCAAGCACTTAAAACACTGCAAACAGCAGTGCAGGATGTTTCTCTCAAGAGACACTGCTCTTAGAAGCTATTAGAAGTGAAAACTGAAAAAGCTGAACTCCGAGCAGAAATGCTAGGGGCTGCCATAGCTGTCATAAGGAGACGTATGCGACTTGCTGAGGGTAGTGACGATGCAGATGGTGCCAGACAACCCACAGTGAGGAGACAGAGAAGAGTGTAGTGGCCCAGGGTCACCTACCACAGGTTACACGAGCTGGAGATAGTAGAGTGCTATAGAGTGGACAGAGACCTCCTGCAGCAAATTGTCGAGCTGTGCAGGCCACGCCTCACACACAGAACCAACAGAGGGGAACCCATCCCAGTGGAAACCAAGGTATGTGTTGGCCTAAGAATAGTAGCAACAGGTGCCTTCCAGAGACCAACTGGTGATATGATGGGGATATCACAGGCATCAGCCTCCAGGGTACTGCACCAGTTCCTGGATGCCATGTCAGCACATGTCAGTGATCATGTATATTTCCCCAATGCCCGTGAGGTATTGGCCAGCAATATGCATCTCTTCCAGAAAATAGCAGAATACCCTGAGGTAGTGGGTGCAATAGACTGCACGCACATACGTATCAAAGCACCAGCCGGTGAGTGGGGTAGGGCCTACATTAACCGCAAGGGCTTCCCCTCCATCAACTGCCAGGTTGTGTGTGATGCCCAGGGCATAATAATGAATGTGTGTGCTGGCTGCCCTGGGAGCTACCATGATTCCCATATCTGGCATTTGACGCAGCTGTACCAGACATTTGCCAATGGGGACATCCCACATGGACACCTAGTGGGGGATGCAGGTTATGCACTGGAGCCATGGCTGATGACACCCATCAGAAACGCACACACACCTGAACAGGAACACCATAATGAGGCACATGCACAAACACGTAATGTAATAGAGCGTGTGTTTGGGTTCCTCAAGTCATGGTTCCGGTGTCTGGACACATCTGGTGGAGTCTTACAGTACTCACCAACTACATGTACCCATATTGTCATGGTATGTGCTATGCTACATAATATGATCTTGCAAAAACAGCTGCAGAAGGACCAGCATAGGGCTGGGCCAAACAGCCCCCCACCATTGCCAAGGCCATCACAGGCAGAGCATGACTCGGAGGAGGAACAACCTGAGCCTGTCCCAGTAGGCAGAAGGAGGTGTGCCCAGTATGCCCTGGCCTTGGCAAAGAGGCAATGCATAGCACATACACTGGCTCAGTAGGAACCCTGGGAATGATACCCCTCTCTGACTCACTCATATAATAACATGGATGCCTAAAATGACATAACCTGCTCTCAAACATGTACAGGGAGTGTAATATGTGCATACGACAGAGGCAGCCCTGCAGCACCACCTGAGGCATGAATGCCATGTGTTAAGTAATGTAACACCATGTAGTATATGCACACTTGAGGACCCTGACTAACATCCTACCCTCACCAAGCATGATGCCACAATATGATGATGGGATGATCAATTGCAATAATTGGCTGAAGTATTGCAGTTAGTCAAAGGGGATCCAATGTGTGCCAGCTTGGGATGACATGCTGAGCATGACATGATGCTCCACCTGCTAGGGGTGGCATGCACCTATCAGTCCAGGCCTCATGGATACTGGCAAAGGCTGTCATTACCCACAGCGTGCCCTGAATAGGTCAGGCTCAAAACACAAACCCACCTCCATAGGTACCACAAGGGATAAGAACCTAGATGTAATGCTACCCAATGCCAGAAGTCTAAACAGCAAGATGCGTGCAGTGTAAACTCACCCAGTATGGAGAATGTTGATATCTGTCCTGTAACAGAAAACTGGGTCAAGGCTCACAACAGCACCCTAACAATACCAGGTTACACCTCATACTGTGCTGTACAGCCTCAAAACATGGAACAAGCTACAAAAGGAGGGTGACTAGCAAGAATTGTCAAGGATAACCACACCCCCATGTTGGTACCACAACAAGAAGCAGCATGGACTAGCCATGGTCAAGTAACAGTGGCTAAAACTGCTTCCCAGTGTATAGCCTACTACAGACTACCATCCTAACACCAGGAACTGCACCTGGTCTATGTTGGAATACAAGAATATATCAAGCCCCCCAAACCACATTATGTTGGTTGACTGAAAATACCCAGACATAGACTGGGAGCATTATACTAGCTCCAACACTGTAGGAGAAAAGTTCCTAGAATCCATAAACCAAAATGCCCAGGAACAACGTACCACTCCCACAAGAGGGGTAAGCATACTGGATGTGATAATCAGCAACATGAGTACTGGATGGCAAGATGAGAAGTGTATCCCTCACTGGTAAGACCAGACCATAGAGTAATCACACTGGATATACACATCCTGACCACAGTCCCTGGCCAGAAAACCACAGTGAAAAACATGTGTAAAGCAGAAGTTGCACCCCTCCAAACTGATGTGGAATCCATTAAAGGCCCTGTGCAGGTGCAAAATATGGGCCACACCTCAGAACCTGTTATACAGGCATTCCATGAACACAGCCAGGAATGCTTGGATTATGCAATCACAAATAACAACAAGACACAATGCCATACACGCAGGCATCTGGCATGCTGGACTCCAGCCATTACCAAACCATGCAAGAGAATGAGGAAGCTATGACATGATAGAGCAAACATAAAAAGAGAAGTAATCACTGATCAGTAGTAAGGCAATAAAATATGTCCACACATACAATACACTAAGGCCAGCTACAACAAGTTGAATCTGTGAATCCTAAGGCAATGTTATACCTGCCCCAAGTACACAGACAACCCTCAACTCCCCCCAAGAAATACAAATATATGTGAGAGATGCAACCATTTATCCAAACCGGAGGCTGAGCTCCCTCAACTCAGTACTGTCAAAACTAGTCAGGAGGAGAAGGTAACCACACACGCCACAAACCTAGTCCCACATAGACCTATCACAACTGCAAACCAAACACATAAACACAGGAAAAGATTCCCGTAGGCTCTAATTACAAACACACCATACCAACAGAGGCCTCCAAAGCAGTCCCCCAAGCAACCACAACCTCCAAGCATAGCACATGCAGCACATAGTGCACAAAGCTGGTGTGCCAAACAGTCACAGGCCAGAAGGAGAAACAACATGCCTGATACAGTTGTAATAGGTAACTCTATAGGCAGACACACTGCTGTCTCACTCACCAGACTGAACAAGGGAAAGGGTACAGTAAGCTGCCTGTAGGCTGCTACAATACACCACATAACACAAGTACGCAGGTCACCCCAAAGCAAGTAGAAATATGATGCAGTCATTGTCCATGCTGGTGTGAATGACCTGAGATGTACCTCTCTGGACTACATGAAAAGAGACATAGATGAACTCTCTGAGTATGTACTCCAGGCTGGTATGACACTGCCCATTTGCAGCATCCTACCCTCACCAAGAATGATGCCACAGTACAAACACAGAATGATCAGCTTTAACAGGTGGCACAATTACTGCTGTCATTCCAAGAGGATCTAATGTCTGTCTGCTTGGGATGTCATGCATGACAAGCCATGCTGCTGTTCCAGGGATGGCTTGCACCTGTTACCCCTGGGTATCTGGATATTGGATGAGGCTCTTGCCACCTCCATAGAGCCTTACATAGGCAAAGCTGAAAAGACTAACCCGCCACCCTAGAAAACATAAGTGGTAAGACACATAAGGGTAATGCTGACCAATGCCAGACGTGTAAACTGCAATATGCATGCTCCTGAGGCCCTCCCCAGTATGGAGAACATCGATGTCTGTGCAGTGACAGAAACCTGCTGCAAGCCTACTGACAGCACACCAGCACTACCAGGTTATACCTCATATCATGTGTTATGGCCCCAAAACCTGGACCAAAACATAAACGGAGGGGGAGTATCCATATTCAGCACAGACACCCATACGTCCAGGTAACTGGCAACGCACAAAGCATGGGAGACCACCCATGTGCACATAACCGTAGGAAAAACTGCTGTACAGTCTGTAGCATGCTACAGACCACACTCGCACACACAGGAACCCCACACAGACGTCCTGAAGACACTGGACTGTATGAATGTCCCACCAAATACCAAACAAGGTACTCACAAATTACCACATAGGTGTTAAACCATTATGTATGGAAGGAGTAATCAGGGACCTAGGGACACAAGTGGACAGTAACCTGTTATGTGACACTCACATTGCCAATGTGGCTAGGAAGACTGTCTATATTGGACACCGTATCATGAAAGGATTCACATCTACGTTAACAGAGGTCATTGTGCCCCTGTACTGTTCACTTATCAGACCCATAATCTAGTACAATGCCTCATTTGGGATGTACCTTACCTGACACCTGCAGCAGTTAGAAAGACCTCAAAGGTACCTCACCAAGAGGATAAAGGGTCTCAAATATATGTCATATGCTGCCTGGCTGTAGACACCCCAGCTGAATGCAGTCACATACTACCTACACATAGGCATTGTATGTCTGTTGTACAAGGCCATGTCCAACACAGGAGTAATGGACATGCTCCACCCCATTAAACTCAAAGCCATTGGAGCTGTGAGAGTGAGAGATGTCATCCTCAACACATAATAACATAGGATGTGCTGGAGGGACAGATACATAACCCAGAGGCTCCCCACATCCTGGAACAGAATCTCACTCCATGTTAGGCAGAGCCCCTCACTGACACTGTTCAACAGGAATATTGCCAAGTGGATGGATGATCGTAGATGTACACTGGGGTTCTTCACTGTGTCACGTTCAGACAGAGGCACAGTAAAATAAATAATAAATGGCCATAATATTCACATAGCAAGGGGCGGCGAAAGACACACACACTCTGGCTAGGCTTACAAATGCCCTAGGGTGGATAGCCTAGTATGAACCTATGAACCTATGAAGATACAAATTGTACAGGACACTAAGGATAATCCCAAGGCTTACTCAACTGATGGTAGGAACCATGTTGGTAATTCACAGATATGCTCTGAATCACACAAATATTACAAACAACATACCAAACACACACACATATTGCCAACATACAACCTGACAGGTGCAGTGCAACCCCCCCCCCCCAGAATGCAAAATATCTATCCCAGCAGACTGCTGGCCCCCTGTCATTGCAGATGTTGAGGTAACAGCCAGCATCTACAAAGCAAAACACACAGCAGCAATGGTATGAGATGGTGTCCTGGGCTGAGTCCAACATGGACTCCAAGAAGAATGGAATGCCAAATCACACTACTGCTCAATGTCAGCCTTACCACAGGATATTTACCCAAAGAGCAGTGTATAACAACAGTGGTCCTTCTCAACAAAGGTGTTGCCTGAATGGATACTGCAAACTACCACCCCAGAATCCTGACAAGCATGGTCTGCACAGCTATGGAAAGGATCAGCATGTACCACAGACATAAAGATATTGGGGACCTACTGACACTGAACCCTACCCAGTGTGGCTTTCTGAAGTGCAGATCCTGCCCCTAAACATGTTTGACTCATTTGAAACAGTCATTAAGGCCATTGATGAGGGCAATGTGGTCCACACAGCATAGCTGGACCTTGCAAATGCTTCCATACAATACCCTACATGTTCATTATAGATATGCTCACCAGCTTAAATATAAACCCCTATGTCAGTAGAGGGGTTGCAAACCAGACCAAGGACAGAACTGAAATGGTCAGACATGCTGCAGCCATGTCAGACTACAAACCAGATATAAGTGGCATCCCACAAGGCTTGGTCCTGGGAACTCCCTCGTTTGGTATATATGTCCCATAGGTACAGGCCAACATGGAAGGACTGTGTCTGAACATGTATGCAGAGGACTACAAACTGCCCACCATATCTGACCCTCCAGCTGAGACAAGCATCCCACAAAAGGGCCACATAGAAACAGACAACTGGTGCCATAGCCATGTCAGCAAGCTAATTGCAGAAAAGTGTATAGTCAACCCCCATGGATATACAGTGAGTGCCCACCAATTACCACATAGTTGTTAACCCATTATGTACCTAACATGTAATGAGAGACCTGGGGACACAAGGTGATAGATATCCTGCATTGGATAAACATGTGGCTGTAGTGTTCACAGAAACATACCATATACCCACTTAATCATGAAGGTTGTCAGATCTAGATAAGGAGAGGTCATTGTGGCTCTGCAGTCATCCTTCATCAGTGTTACAATTGACTACAATAGCCCCTGTGGGATGTACCTCAGCAGACACCTCCATCAACTGTAAAGTCCCCAACAGTACCTCACCAGGAGTATCAAAGAGCTTGAACAGATGCCATGTGTTGCCTGATTAAACAAACTGCAGCTCCACACACTGCCATACTGCCCACCCAGAGGCAAGCTGTGCCTAATTTATAAAGCCATGTCCAAGCTGGAATCAATGAACATGCTGCACCTTGTACAATCTGAATGGCAGTGAGCTATGCACATGAGAGACCTGAACCCCAGCACTGACATACATAGGACAAGCTGTACTGCATGATCCATAACACAGAAGCCACCCCCACTCATGAGTAAACTCCCAGTACAGGTTATCCATAGAGTCACTCATCGATTCTCCTCAAGAGGAATCGTGATGAGTGGATGGGAGATGGTAGGTTTACCCTGGGTATCACTGTTATGTCACAGGGAGACAGAGGCACAGTATAGTACCCATGACATATGTCATGGCAAAATCCACTTACAATGTGTGTCGAAGGACAAACACACTCTCCGACTAGCATTAGAAATGGCCTAGGGCACATCGCTACTTTTTGCCAATGTACACCTATGTTGTGGAATACACTACCAATGTTGGACAAGCCTGGTATAAGTAGTTCATATCTGAACATAATGCAACATGGTCAGATGTGCACAACTGGCCCCTAACCAGGCTGTTGTGCTCACTATGAAAATGTAAAGCAGTGATAGGACTAAAGCCCAGGATACTGTCCACCACAGTGAAAGTACTGAACCAGTACACTATACGGTACTACAGTGTTAGGTCAGTATGAAAGGATGCTGACCACTGTATGCAATGTATCCCATGCAAACCCTGCAGGCACAGTATAATCCTTGTTGTGTTCACACACAAAGCAGTTGGACAGTAACTACACAACATGACACACAACACACAACCATAAATGGGAGATATTGTTGAAGTTCACACTCATCCACAAATCTGGTGGGCTGCAGAGTTCAACATATGGAAAGCACACACTGGGCATGCTCGCACACTTGATAAATGAGACATATGTCAGACAACATGCCATGGGAAGGCTGAACTGGGCATGCTCACACACTTAGGCCAAATCACAGTTTAGCAGTTGGCCACACATATCTGGTATGTGTACGTGTTATTCCAGGAACCAACCACATTACAGCAATCTGCCCAGTGCACACAGTTAAATGACTATAGAGACATACGTGATATAGTGGATCCCTCCCATATGCAAACATCTTCCACAAATACACATGTTGCTCATACAAACAGGGAATGCTATGGCAATAAAGACCTGCAAACAGTCTATCAGCAACAAATAATGTGCATCTGACAATCAAACATATGGGTGTAGAGGTCAACACTAGGCTGTTTGCCCTAGGGAATGACAGCTTAGCCAGAGTGTGCTTGGCTTCTGCCTCCCCAGTACAGTAGGCTACTGTGCCACTGTAAAGTAGGTCACATAAGGCACCGTGTGAGGCTAGTGTGCTGTGCCTCTGTCAAGCAGGGACACAGTGGAGATCCCAGGGTTTGAATGTGCTAAGCCACATCCATGTTGTTGGTGTGTGCTGGAAGAGGGTTGCTGAGGACCTCTAACAGTAAGTGGGTGTCAATAACAGACTGAGGGGAGCCTTATCTGCATTGTCTGGACAATTTCACTGTCAACACTGTGTCGTGATGATTATGTGGGATTGAAGTGTCGTGCTGGTACTGTTCAGAGATGTCCTCCCTCTGTGGGCTACTGCTCTGCAATGTATTAGCTCACTCTGCCTGTTGGACAGCTCATATATGGCTGGTGTACACCTGACAGGTGTCCTGTTGTGGAGCAGTCATGGGTATATTTGGGATAGCATGATCAATGCAAACCTTCCACATGCTCATAGAATGCAATTGTCAAGGATTATGCAGAGTGGCCAGTATACTCCCCCAGCATGGGTCCTTTGAAGTCTTCCACCCCAGTCTTCACAAGTGTAAAGTCTGCCTTCGATAAATACAGTTTGTTTGCAGTGACAACCTTGCCTGGGTGTGGGGATGGGATATGGATGTCCAGGGAAAGGTGGGTATGGTCAGATATCAACAATGGTGGTCTACCTCTGGTGTGGAACAGTGCGTACCCATGT
Organism: Protopterus annectens; assembly: GCF_019279795.1. Taxonomy (NCBI): domain Eukaryota; kingdom Metazoa; phylum Chordata; order Ceratodontiformes; family Protopteridae; genus Protopterus; species Protopterus annectens. Next base: position 822,969,438 of record NC_056729.1, read on the forward strand.
TGCAGATGGTCAGGTGCAATATGTATTCCCCCTTGTGGCTGTGGTGAGTGGTCTGCCATAGCACATGGACTCACAGATTGTAGTTGCTGTAGGGTAATGTTGTAGAGGCCTGAGTAGTTCCCACACACAATATGCCTGTACCTGACGCTAACAACTGGAATGGTGTATGTGAACACCTGCATATCCTGGCAGTGTACTCAGGGAAGCAAAGTGTGTGTCCTGGATGTGGGAGGGGTGGTCTGGACTGGTTGTGTTATGTGTTACAGGTCCTATGGTCACAAAGCATGGTATAGAACATAACCTGCCAGTGCAATGTGCATATCTGACCCTGAAGTAGGTGGCTGCAAATGCATATATATGCTATCCCCCACCTGACAGGTAGTACTAGATGTACATACCTCTGTAGAAATAATGATGTCAGCACCCTATAAATACTGCATGTGCAGAGCAGATGCCCAGTAATTCGGATAGTGCACTCTGCTAATGCGTCTCCCTCAAGTGTCATAACATAGGTAGGGGTTTGAATCCTGCAAATGCCCAGTGTGTATGGAGGGGGGTTAGTGTGTGTGCAAGTCTGTATGAAAGAAATGTCCCTTTTGGCAACTAGGAGAACACACTACAGGATGCACACTCCCCTTTCTAAACACTGATGATGTCAGCACCCTATAAGTACAGCAGGAGAAGAAAGCCCTCCTAATAATGCGAATGGCGTGCTCTGCTAATGTGTCCGTCTCAAGTGTCATAACATAGTTAGGTAGGGGTTTGAATCCTACAAATGCCCAGTGTGTGTGGAGGGGGGTTAGTGTGTGTGCAAGTCTATATGAAAGAAATGTCCCTTTTGGCAACTAGGAGAACACACTACAGGATGCACATTCCCCTTTCTAAACACTAATGATGTCAGCACCCTGTAAGTACAGCAGGAGAAGGAAACCCTCCCAGTCATGTGAATAACTCACTCTGCTAATGCGTCCATCTCGAGTGTCATAACATAGTTAGGTAGGGGTTTGAATCCTGCAAAAGCAGTGTGTGTGGAGGGGATTAGTGTGTGTGCAAGTCTGTATGAAAGAAATTTCCCTTTTGGCAACTAGGAGAACACACTATAGGATGCACATTCCGCTTTCTAAACACTGATGATGTCAGCACCCTATAAGTACAGCAGGAGAAGGGAAACTTCCCAGTAATGCAAATAGCGTGCTCTGCTACTGCGTCTGTCTCGAGTTTCATAACGTTGTTAGGTAGGGGTTTGAATCCTGTAAATGCCCAGTATGTGTGGAGGGGGGTTAGTGTGTGTGCAAGTCTGAATGAAAGAAATGTCCCTTTTGGCAACTAGGAGAACACACTACAGGATGCACATTCCCCTTTCTAAACACTGATGATGTCAGCACCCTATAAGTACAGCCGGAGATGGAAAACTTCCCAGTAATTTGAATAGCGCGCTCTGCTAATGTGTCTCTCTCAAGTGTCATAACATAGTTAGGTAGGGGTTTGAATCCTGCAAGTGTGTGTGTTTGGATGAGGGGAGTTTGTGTGTTTGCAAGTCTGTATGAAAGATATGTGCCTTTTTGGCAATTAGGAGAACACACTACATGATGAACATTACCCTTTCCAAACACTGATGATGTCAGCACCCTGTAAGTACAGCTAGAGAAGGGAGACCTTCCAGTAATTCAAATAGCGTGCTCGCTAATGCGTCTCTCTCAAGAGTCATAGCATAGTTAAGTAGGGGTTTGAATCCTGCAAATGACAAGTGTGTGTGTTTGGATGAGGGGAGCTTGTGTGTGTGCAATTCTGTATGAACGATATGTGCTTTCTGGCAATCAGGAGAACACACTACATGATGCACATTACCCTTTCCAAACACTGATGATGTCAGCGCCCTATAAGTACAGCCGGAGAAGAAAAACCTCCCTGTAATTCAAATAGTGCGCTCCGCTAATGCGTCTCTCTTAAGTGTCATAACATAGTTAGGTAGGAATATGAATCCTGCAAGTGTGTGTGTGTGTGTGTGTGTGTGTGTGTGGGGTGGGGTGGGGGGGGAGGGTGTGTGAGAGAACAGTTCCTTTTGGCAACTACCACAATACACCAGATGCTGCATATTCCCCCAGTAAACACAGGTGATGTCACCACACTATCAGTACAGCCAAACAGGGCTAATTGCCCAGTAATGCAAATAGTGCGCTCCGCTACTGGATCTATTACTACTGTCAGAGCACAGACAGGTATGTTTTGGAAACCCACAACTGCCACGTGTGTTTGTGTCACACAAAATGCCCATGTGTGGGTTGTTGTTCATAACAATGCATGACATTGCTTAAACCAGCAATGGCAATTCACATGATGTATGTGTGTGACACATACACATATATACCTGTGACCTTCAATAGTTCCCATGTCTGACACGTGCCTCAAGTGAATAAATGGTATTTGCACTGCATAACATTATGACTGTGTCTTACTGTACAGGTGCTGCATGTGGTATGTGTATATACAGTGTGAGTTGTATATGGTATCATCCTAACAGCGGGGGATACACATCTGGTCTGGGCCATATAGTCTACATGTAGTCGATGAACTGGTGCTGCATGTTCCCACCTGTTGTGGGAGTGGTAACATGTTGTTCCACTGCAATTCATTGACTACATGCTGGGAACCTTTCAGCTAGTGTGTTGTTGCTACAGTAATGCTCACACACAATTTTCGACTGGATGCAGTCCAGCCATATAAAGACATATCTAGAGACCGTCATATTCCCAGTGTTGTTAGGAGGACAGGTGGGTTTCCTGTGTATGGGAGGGTTGTGTGTGCCAAGCTATGAACCAGAAGGCAGTCCAAAACACTGTTAGCTGCACATGGATAGGCCCTGATGCTTTGTGCTGTGCCAACAACCTGGAGGTGTGTGTATCTGTGGTGCCTTGTGATACCTCCCCCCTGTTCATGTGTGGTGCATGTGTACGACAGGCATGGTATGAGGTATAACCTGGCAGTGATGGGTTGCACCTGTGAGCTGTGAATCAGGAATCTGTTACTGCACAGATATTGCAGTTTACCGTGCTGAGGACAGTGTCCAGTGCTTGCATCCTGCGGTGTACACTGCTGGTGTTGTGTAGCATTACTGTTAGTGTCCTATCCCGTGTGATACCCGCGGAGTTGGCTATGTAATCTGTGCCCTGCAGCAAAAGGCACTATGTGTGTATCAAGAGGCTTCGCCAATATACAATGGCCCATGGGTGACACGTGCAAGCTGCCCCTCGCAAATCATTGTGGCTTCCCTAGCATGTAAGCACACGCTGACAGCCATTGGATACCCTATGAATGACATTGGAGAATGAGCAGAATGTAGACATAGAACATCCTTCCTACATATTGTGGTAGCATACCTGGTGAGGGTATGATGGCAACCAAGGTCAGGCTCATACCAGCCCATGCCACATGCTGAGAGAGCCCTTCTATGTTCCCTATCATGTAGTCCAGGGAGGTATGTCTCAGGTCATCCATAGTGGCATGGACAATGGCTGAGTCATATGTGTCCATGCCTCTGACTGACCTGTATGCATGTGTTATGTGGTGGACCATAGTGCCCCGGGCATATCACTGTGACCTTCACCATGTAGAGCCTGTTGAGTAGGACCCCACTGCACTGGCCAATGAGGTACCTGACACAGCTGTAGCAGGTGTGTTGTGTAGCCCTACAGGCTGTGAGTGTTTGGCACACGGGATGTGTGTGCCATGTGTTGCATGTGCTCTGTTCCGACTTAACGTATGCCTGTGTGCCAGCTGCGGAGGTGTGTGATGCTCAGGCAGGATGCTATTCTGAGGCTCCAAGTATGCCCCAGTGTGTTCATGTGTTTGGATTGCTGTCAGTGCAGGTCTATGTCAGACTGGTATTGTAGTCACTGTAGTATGTCATGCCACCTGATAGGGTATGGCAGTACTGGGTTCAGAGTGCTCAGTCCCCAGATTGGCTATGTGGTTGCATCTCACACATGTGTTGTACATTCCTGGCCAGGGGGAAGGGTTGACTGCATACATGTGGCAGCTGTGACATTGCCACATGACTCACATATACCACAACTGGACCATAGAGGGGATTCACAGGTTACCTTTGCACATGCTACCATAGTAGTGTGATTGCCATGGTGATTACCAACACATAGGGCCAATGGGGAACAACATACTGAAGGTGAGTATGTGTGGGTGTACTGCTTCTGATTTCATAGCGCTGGCATTTATGACTGCACACGTGGGCAAATGCCAGGTAAGTCATATGCAATGTGTCACAGGCAACGTACGTGTGAACAGGACAGACAGTGACGTTTTCTCAAGTGAGACATTGACATACGTATAGTACTCTATGCAGATGTCACTAGGAATCCACAGAAGCTCTGTAAATCTGCATTGCAGGTAGAATCAGTGTTCCAGGGAACCTCAGGCAAACATGCATGCAAACAAAGCTACAGTAAGCAGGGCTGGAAGTAGTCCATTGTACAACAAAGAAGGGGTACCACTTCCAGTAGGTAACAGTGCAAATATGCAGGCACTATAAACATGTACCCAGGAATGCACAGCTCAGATGTCCATGGTAAAACTGATAATATTTAATATTTAATTTAATTTAAATTAAATTGGTACTGCACACATATCAACATGGGCAAACATCCACATTGCATAGTCGTCGTGGGCAACATGCCACCATTAGTGTACATGTCCATCATTGCGTATCACTACTTGCATTACCTTCTCCCCTGTGCTACCTATGTATGTGGCTATCTGTTGACATCCTTACCACTGGTATGCAATAATGTGCAGCTGTTACACTATGGTACTTACTTTGGGTGTAGATAACAATTCAGGACAGTCAAACAGTTACTGCATCAGGCATGCTGGGATATACACACAATCATATCAGCACACTGTACTGTTACCAACATGATACTAGTAATACACTTCTATGTAGTCACCCTGTGCATCAGCAACATGTTAACCTGTTCCTGCACTGATGTTGGAGATTGCAGGAGGTGGCACAGTTTCATCATATGCACAGGGTGTGAACTAGGTATGCCTGAGTCTGCCACTAATACCACCAATTGACATGTATTTGTGTGTGTTGGTGAGGGACAGCAGTACAGGGTGGGGCACTGTTGGTGCAGTATGTGCATGTATGTAGTAGCCCTAGGTGTTAACATTTCACATGTGTGTATGCATGCACACAGCTCCACCTCAAGGCTGCCATATACTGGGGTTTGCAGACAGCCATAGACTGCACCTGGCAGGTCATACAGATCAGTGTCTATGGCCACGGACATGGTACCTGTGCCTGGCAGGGGTGCTACGGATCGTATCCGGTACTAAGCCAGACTGGGTACTGTCATCAGAAGTGGGTGTTCATTGACTGGACACAGGTCCCTGTTGGGACTGTCCAGAGCCACGTGCACGTGGTCTCCTGGGGCGGTCTGATGACAGCACAGACCCAGCATTGCTGGGGCTGCTGCTGGCACTATGGGGCATCCACGGGCCTGTTGTCATCTGCGCGTCGACTACCAGCTGCTGCTGTTACTGGCATATCGCCACATCAGCGCTGCAACTGTCAACCACCTGGCTCATGGACATGTAGTTGTGGAACTGCTGTAACATGTCCCCACAACGTCTGTCTATGACATTGGTGAAATTACAGATAGCATCCGCAATGTCACGCTTACTGTCAGTCATGGATGTGTGACATGCTCTCAGCTCCCAGACCCTGTCTGGTGTACCTTTCCATACTTGACTGTGCCTGCATGACAGCCCGAAACATAGCTGAGGTTAACAGACCTCTTTGGGCATGTCTGCCAGAGGCAACGCCCATGGATGCTCCCATGAGAACCCAAGGGCAACTGTCTGTGTGGTACCATCTCAGGACCCTGCCCATGGCTGCTGTTTGGGGAAGTATGTGCCACAGATACCACATTACCCTGGTCAATGCCCACTGTATCCTGTCCATCACCTAGGGACATTGGTGACATAGGATGTACTGGCAGGATGACTGTGCGAATGATGGGGTTGACAGCTGTGTACTGTCAATTGGCTGACCAATGATGGACCCTGACACACCTTCCTGTGCCATTACACAGATATCATCATTATCAGTACCTGTGGCACCAGATTCAGGTTCCCTGCTGCAGGACACCAGAGCAGCACCAGAACCTGTGGGAGGAAGACAGGAAACACAATTTACAATGTCTACACAATGTTACCAGTGATGCACACATGCACATGCTGCGTGCACACGTGGACACATGCACACATGCACACATGCCCACATGCACACATGCACACGTGGACACAGGCACACATGCACACATGCACACCTGGACACAGGCAGACATGCACACATGCACACGGCATCGCGTGCACACATGCACACACGTGGACACAGGCACACATGCACACATGCGCACATGCACACGCGGGACACAGGCACACATGCACACATGCACACATGCACATCGCGTGCACACTGCGTGGACACGCACACATGCACACATGCACACCCCACAGTATACACACATAGCACTACTGAGTTACACTATTATTACTAGCACTATCTGGACTATTATAGGTATTGTTAAAACACACTCACCAGCATGGATGGGCTGCCTTGCTGTAACACCGGAGGGACCTGCAGATATGAGGGGATTAATGTCAGTGGGCACAACTGTGCCTTTGATACTGCGTATGATACAGTTCAGTAGTACAACAGTTGCCTTTCACATGTCAGCTGCTGATATTGGCAATATCACACCTGCACAATTACATACTATGTTGACAGCTACATACCAAGGACACACCTTACACATGCATAAACTAACAGTGTACAGAACAGTCAAGTGTACATATGGCATATTACCTGCACGCTCCATGTCGTGTTGCTGTGTGGCTCCAGCCTCCATCATAATGCAGGTGTGTTGCTGTTGATGTTCCTGGGCTGGAGCCACAACACTTAGGAGTAGCCCTCCAGTCTGCTGAGGGGGATGTGGCCACCCCACCTCCTGTGGTGACCTGTTGCCTGTGGATATCCGACACGCTGATGGACATTTCTGATTAAATCACTGCAGTGATGGCGTATCTGCTCATATGTCCTATTATGTGTGCCAATGTCATTTACCCTATGGACAAGGTCTCGTCACAGTGCAGCCCTCTCCTGCTGATTCTGGCTGGTGTGGGGGAAAACAGATATCAACAATGGTGGTCTACCTCTGGTGTGGAACAGTGCGTACCCATGTTGCAGATGGTCAGGTGCAATATGTATTCCCCCTTGTGGCTGTGGTGAGTGGTCTGCCATAGCACATGGACTCACAAATTGTAGTTGCTGTAGGGTAATGTTGTAGAGGCCTGAGTAGTTCCCACACACAATATGCCTGTACCTGACGCTAACAACTGGAATGGTGTATGTGAACACCTGCATATCCTGGCAGTGTACTCAGGGAAGCAAAGTGTGTGTCCTGGATGTGGGAGGGGTGGTCTGGACTGGTTGTGTTATGTGTTACAGGTCCTATGGTCACAAAGCATGGTATAGAACATAACCTGCCAGTGCAATGTGCATATCTGACCCTGAAGTAGGTGGCTGCAAATGCATATATATGCTATCCCCCACCTGACAGGTAGTACTAGATGTACATACCTCTGTAGAAATAATGATGTCAGCACCCTATAAATACTGCATGTGCAGAGCAGATGCCCAGTAATTCGGATAGTGCACTCTGCTAATGCGTCTCCCTCAAGTGTCATAACATAGGTAGGGGTTTGAATCCTGCAAATGCCCAGTGTGTATGGAGTGGGGTTAGTGTGTGTGCAAGTCTGTATGAAAGAAATGTCCCTTTTGGCAACTAGGAGAACACACTACAGGATGCACACTCCCCTTTCTAAACACTGATGATGTCAGCACCCTATAAGTACAGCAGGAGAAGAAAGCCCTCCTAATAATGCGAATGGCGTGCTCTGCTAATGTGTCCGTCTCAAGTGTCATAACATAGTTAGGTAGGGGTTTGAATCCTACAAATGCCCAGTGTGTGTGGAGGGGGGTTAGTGTGTGTGCAAGTCTATATGAAAGAAATGTCCCTTTTGGCAACTAGGAGAACACACTACAGGATGCACATTCCCCTTTCTAAACACTAATGATGTCAGCACCCTGTAAGTACAGCAGGAGAAGGAAACCCTCCCAGTCATGTGAATAACTCACTCTGCTAATGCGTCCATCTCGAGTGTCATAACATAGTTAGGTAGGGGTTTGAATCCTGCAAAAGCCCAGTGTGTGTGGAGGGGGATTAGTGTGTGTGCAAGTCTGTATGAAAGAAATTTCCCTTTTGGCAACTAGGAGAACACACTATAGGATGCACATTCCGCTTTCTAAACACTGATGATGTCAGCACCCTATAAGTACAGCAGGAGAAGGGAAACTTCCCAGTAATGCAAATAGCGTGCTCTGCTACTGCGTCTGTCTCGAGTTTCATAACGTTGTTAGGTAGGGGTTTGAATCCTGTAAATGCCCAGTATGTGTGGAGGGGGGTTAGTGTGTGTGCAAGTCTGAATGAAAGAAATGTCCCTTTTGGCAACTAGGAGAACACACTACAGGATGCACATTCCCCTTTCTAAACACTGATGATGTCAGCACCCTATAAGTACAGCCGGAGATGGAAAACTTCCCAGTAATTTGAATAGCGCGCTCTGCTAATGTGTCTCTCTCAAGTGTCATAACATAGTTAGGTAGGGGTTTGAATCCTGCAAGTGTGTGTGTTTGGATGAGGGGAGTTTGTGTGTTTGCAAGTCTGTATGAAAGATATGTGCCTTTTTGGCAATTAGGAGAACACACTACATGATGAACATTACCCTTTCCAAACACTGATGATGTCAGCACCCTGTAAGTACAGCTAGAGAAGGGAGACCTTCCAGTAATTCAAATAGCGTGCTCCGCTAATGCGTCTCTCTCAAGAGTCATAGCATAGTTAAGTAGGGGTTTGAATCCTGCAAATGACAAGTGTGTGTGTTTGGATGAGGGGAGCTTGTGTGTGTGCAATTCTGTATGAACGATATGTGCTTTCTGGCAATCAGGAGAACACACTACATGATGCACATTACCCTTTCCAAACACTGATGATGTCAGCGCCCTATAAGTACAGCCGGAGAAGAAAAACCTCCCTGTAATTCAAATAGTGCGCTCCGCTAATGCGTCTCTCTTAAGTGTCATAACATAGTTAGGTAGGAATATGAATCCTGCAAGTGTGTGTGTGTGTGTGTGTGTGTGTGGGGTGGGGTGGGGTGGGGGGGGGAGGGTGTGTGAGAGAACAGTTCCTTTTGGCAACTACCACAATACACCAGATGCTGCATATTCCCCCAGTAAACACAGGTGATGTCACCACACTATCAGTACAGCCAAACAGGGCTAATTGCCCAGTAATGCAAATAGTGCGCTCCGCTACTGGATCTATTACTACTGTCAGAGCACAGACAGGTATGTTTTGGAAACCCACAACTGCCACGTGTGTTTGTGTCACACAAAATGCCCATGTGTGGGTTGTTGTTCATAACAATGCATGACATTGCTTAAACCAGCAATGGCAATGCACACATGATGTATGTGTGTGACACATACACATATATACCTGTGACCTTCAATAGTTCCCATGTCTGACACGTGCCTCAAGTGAATAAATGGTATTTGCACTGCATAACATTATGACTGTGTCTTACTGTACAGGTGCTGCATGTGGTATGTGTATATACAGTGTGAGTTGTATATGGTATCATCCTAACAGCGGGGGATACACATCTGGTCTGGGCCATATAGTCTACATGTAGTCGATGAACTGGTGCTGCATGTTCCCACCTGTTGTGGGAGTGGTAACATGTTGTTCCACTGCAATTCATTGACTACATGCTGGGAACCTTTCAGCTAGTGTGTTGTTGCTACAGTAATGCTCACACACAATGTTCGGCTGGATGCAGTCCAGCCATATAAAGACATATCTAGAGACCGTCATATTCCCAGTGTTGTTAGGGAGGACAGGTGGGTTTCCTGTGTATGGGAGGGTTGTGTGTGCCAGGCTATGAACCAGAAGGCAGTCCAAAACACTGTTAGCTGCACATGGATAGGCCCTGATGCTTTGTGCTGTGCCAACAACCTGGAGGTGTGTGTATCTGTGGTGCCTTGTGATACCTCCCCCCTGTTCATGTGTGGTGCATGTGTACGACAGGCATGGTATGAGGTATAACCTGGCAGTGATGGGTTGCACCTGTGAGCTGTGAATCAGGAATCTGTTACTGCACAGATATTGCAGTTTACCGTGCTGAGGACAGTGTCCAGTGCTTGCATCCTGCGGTGTACACTGCTGGTGTTGTGTAGCATTACTGTTAGTGTCCTATCCCGTGTGATACCCGCGGAGTTGGCTATGTAATCTGTGCCCTGCAGCAAAAGGCACTATGTGTGTATCAAGAGGCTTCGCCAATATACAATGGCCCATGGGTGACACGTGCAAGCTGCCCTCGCAAATCATTGTGGCTTCCCTAGCATGTAAGCACACGCTGACAGCCATTGGATACCCTATGAATGACATTGGAGAATGAGCAGAATGTAGACATAGAACATCCTTCCTACATATTGTGGTAGCATACCTGGTGAGGGTATGATGGCAACCAAGGTCAGGCTCATACCAGCCCATGCCACATGCTGAGAGAGCCCTTCTATGTTCCCTATCATGTAGTCCAGGGAGGTATGTCTCAGGTCATCCATAGTGGCATGGACAATGGCTGAGTCATATGTGTCCATGCCTCTGACTGACCTGTATGCATGTGTTATGTGGTGGACCATAGTGCCCCACGGGCATATCACTGTGACCTTCACCATGTAGAGCCTGTTGAGTAGGACCCCACTGCACTGGCCAATAGAGGTACCTGACACATCTGTAGCAGGTGTGTTGTGTAGCCCTACAGGCTGTGAGTGTTTGGCACACGGGATGTGTGTGCCATGTGTTGCATGTGCTCTGTTCCGACTTAACGTATGCCTGTGTGCCAGCTGCGGAGGTGTGTGATGCTCAGGCAGGATGCTATTCTGAGGCTCCAAGTATGCCCCAGTGTGTTCATGTGTTTGGATTGCTGTCAGTGCAGGTCTATGTCAGACTGGTATTGTAGTCACTGTAGTATGTCATGCCACCTGATAGGGTATGGCAGTACTGGGTTCAGAGTGCTCAGTCCCCAGATTGGCTATGTGGTTGCATCTCACACATGTGTTGTACATTCCTGGCCAGGGGAGAGGGTTGACTGCATACATGTGGCAGCTGTGACATTGCCACATGACTCACATATACCACAACTGGACCATAGAGGGGATTCACAGGTTACCTTTGCACATGCTACCATAGTAGTGTGATTGCCATGGTGATTACCAACACATAGGGCCAATGGGGAACAACATACTGAAGGTGAGTATGTGTGGGTGTACTGCTTCTGATTTCATAGCGCTGGCATTTATGACTGCACACGTGGGCAAATGCCAGGTAAGTCATATGCAATGTGTCACAGGCAACGTACGTGTGAACAGGACAGACAGTGACGTTTTCTCAAGTGAGACATTGACATACGTATAGTACTCTATGCAGATGTCACTAGGAATCCACAGAAGCTCTGTAAATCTGCATTGCAGGTAGAATCAGTGTTCCAGGGAACCTCAGGCAAACATGCATGCAAACAAAGCTACAGTAAGCAGGGCTGGAAGTAGTCCATTGTACAACAAAGAAGGGGTACCACTTCCAGTAGGTAACAGTGCAAATATGCAGGCACTATAAACATGTACCCAGGAATGCACAGCTCAGATGTCCATGGTAAAACTGATAATATTTAATATTTAATTTAATTTAAATTAAATTGGTACTGCACACATATCAACATGGGCAAACATCCACATTGCATAGTCGTCGTGGGCAACATGCCACCATTAGTGTACATGTCCATCATTGCGTATCACTACTTGCATTACCTTCTCCCCTGTGCTACCTATGTATGTGGCTATCTGTTGACATCCTTACCACTGGTATGCAATAATGTGCAGCTGTTACACTATGGTACTTACTTTGGGTGTAGATAACAATTCAGGACAGTCAAACAGTTACTGCATCAGGCATGCTGGGATATACACACAATCATATCAGCACACTGTACTGTTACCAACATGATACTAGTAATACACTTCTATGTAGTCACCCTGTGCATCAGCAACATGTTAACCTGTTCCTGCACTGATGTTGGAGATTGCAGGAGGTGGCACAGTTTCATCATATGCACAGGGTGTGAACTAGGTATGCCTGAGTCTGCCACTAATACCACCAATTGACATGTATTTGTGTGTGTGTTGGTGAGGGACAGCAGTACAGGGTGGGGCACTGTTGGTGCAGTATGTGCATGTATGTAGTAGCCCTAGGTGTTAACATTTCACATGTGTGTATGCATGCACACAGCTCCACCTCAAGGCTGCCATATACTGGGGTTTGCAGACAGCCATAGACTGCACCTGGCAGGTCATACAGATCAGTGTCTATGGCCACGGACATGGTACCTGTGCCTGGCAGGGGTGCTACGGATCGTATCCGGTACTAAGCCAGACTGGGTACTGTCATCAGAAGTGGGTGTTCATTGACTGGACACAGGTCCCTGTTGGGACTGTCCAGAGCCACGTGCACGTGGTCTCCTGGGGCGGTCTGATGACAGCACAGACCCAGCATTGCTGGGGCTGCTGCTGGCACTATGGGGCATCCACGGGCCTGTTTTCATCTGCGTCGACTACCAGCTGCTGCTGTTACTGGCATACGGCCACATCAGCGCTGCAACTGTCAACCACCTGGCTCATGGACATGTAGTTGTGGAACTGCTGTAACATGTCCCCACAACGTCTGTCTATGACATTGGTGAAATTACAGATAGCATCCGCAATGTCACGCTTACTGTCAGTCATGGATGTGTGACATGCTCTCAGCTCCCCCAGACCCTGTCTGGTGTACCTTTCCATACTTGACTGTGCCTGCATGACAGCCCGAAACATAGCTGAGGTTAACAGACCTCTTTGGGCATGTCTGCCAGAGGCAGTACGCCCATGGATGCTCCCATGAGAACCCAAGGGCAACTGTCTGTGTGGTACCATCTCAGGACCCTGCCCATGGCTGCTGTTTGGGGAAGTATGTGCCACAGATACCACATTACCCTGGTCAATGCCCACTGTATCCTGTCCATCACCTAGGGACATTGGTGACATAGGATGTACTGGCAGGATGACTGTGCGAAATGATGGGGTTGACAGCTGTGTACTGTCAATTGGCTGACCAATGATGGACCCTGACACACCTTCCTGTGCCATTACACAGATATCATCATTATCAGTACCTGTGGCACCAGATTCAGGTTCCCTGCTGCAGGACACCAGAGCAGCACCAGAACCTGTGGGAGGAAGACAGGAAACACAATTTACAATGTCTACACAATGTTACCAGTGATGCACACATGCACACATGCACACGTGCACACGTGGACACATGCACACATGCACACATGCCCACATGCACACATGCACACGTGGACACAGGCACACATGCACACATGCACACCTGGACACAGGCAGACATGCACACATGCACACATGCACACGTGCACACGTGCACACGTGCACACATGCACACGTGGACACAGGCACACATGCACACATGCACACATGCGCACATGCACACGTGGACACAGGCACACATGCACACATGCACACATGCACACGTGCACACGTGCACACGTACACACGTGGACACACGCACACATGCACACATGCACACCCCACAGTATACACACATAGCACTACTGAGTTACACTATTATTACTAGCACTATCTGGACTATTATAGGTATTGTTAAAACACACTCACCAGCATGGATGGGCTGCCTTGCTGTAACACCGGAGGGACCTGCAGATATGAGGGGATTAATGTCAGTGGGCACAACTGTGCCTTTGATACTGCGTATGATACAGTTCAGTAGTACAACAGTTGCCTTTCACATGTCAGCTGCTGATATTGGCAATATCACACCTGCACAATTACATACTATGTTGACAGCTACATACCAAGGACACACCTTACACATGCATAAACTAACAGTGTACAGAACAGTCAAGTGTACATATGGCATATTACCTGCACGCTCCATGTCGTGTTGCTGTGTGGCTCCAGCCTCCATCATAATGCAGGTGTGTTGCTGTTGATGTTCCTGGGCTGGAGCCACAACACTTAGGAGTAGCCCCTCCAGTCTGCTGAGGGGGGGGATGTGTGGCCACCCCACCTCCTGTGGTGACCTGTTGCCTGTGGATATCCGACACACGCTGATGGACATTTCTGATTAAATCACTGCAGTGATGACGTATCTGCTCATATGTCCTATTATGTGTGCCAATGTCATTTACCCTATGGACAAGGTCTCGTCACAGTGCAGCCCTCTCCTGCTGATTCTGGCTGGTGTGGGAAAACAGTATGTCATAATCCCGCACCAGGCTCTGGTGTATCTCTTCCTCTTCTGCAGCAGAGTAGGCAGGATTTCGCTGACGCGCCATGTCCCTGAAAGAGAACACAAACAGGATATCAGCAAACTATGTCAGCAAAATATGGCACACATACTATACATGATTCTCAACTGTAGTGATATACTACTACTCCCATATGTAGCACGTGTGTGTCTCTTGGTGGATACACATGTACACGGCCAGATATCAGTGCTCAGCCAACACCTGTGCAACAATACCTGCCACATTCCATACAACATAGTACCAATCCCCATCAGTCAGCACACTGAGACAGGTCCAATGCACCACCTCACTCTGGGGGTTCATAACAAGGTACTGTATGTGGAACGTCATCCACTAGTGTGATCTGGACACAAAATAATCAGCCTGGATATACATATCCCACCACCACCACCAGCACAATAGACTACTTTGATATATATGTGAATAGACAGATTTTCACTTGTTAGGACTGAGATGGTATCCATGCAGCCCACTGGGCCAGTGGAAGCCACAACCCACAATGCTGACCCCTTTGCAAATGCTTCCCACGGACATCCCGAAGAATGCATGGAACATGCACACACAATTCTAACCCAGACCCTATGCACAAAGGTTAAGCATCCTGTCTGGTGGACCCCAGCCAAAGACAAATTGTATAACGATAGAAGGAGGCTACTGCAGGACAGAGCAGAATCACATAAAGGGAAGGCATCTGTGGATGGCACTAGTAATAAGCTAAGTTCTCTCATAACAACATCCACGGCCAACTCTGAGAGGGAAATGGCCAAGGACACTATAGATAACCACGAGGCCTTCTTCAGTTTTGTTAGACACATGGACCAAAAGCCTCAGATATGCTCAGAGTTAGTACACAACTACATAAAATTCACTGAACCCACAGATATTGGCAACATTCTGGCAGACAGGTTCAGTGCAAATATCCCCCCTCCCTCTCCCCCAAAATAAGAAATACTTATCACAGCTGAATGTAACCTCCCTGTCATCTCAGATGTCCAGGTGAGGGCTGCCCTCAGCAAAGCAGAACACACAGCATCAATGTGACCTGATGGTATCCCTGGATGTGTGCTACGTGAACTCCAAGAGGAGCTACAACCACATATAAAACTGATATTTAACCTTAGCCTTACTACAGGATATGTACCTGAACACTGGCATACAGCAACAGTGGTCCCACTCAACAAAGGAGGCACCTCTACTGACCCTGGGAACTACCGCCCCATAAGGTTAACCAGCCTGGTCTGCAAAGCTATGGAAAGATTCATTATGGGACTCATATACAGCGATATTGGGTACTTACAGACACTTGATCCCACCCAGTTTGCCTTTGTGAAGGGCTGATCCTGCCTTTTGAACCTGGTTGACTTTTTCAAAACAGTCACTACAGCCATTGATGAGGGCAAAGCAGTCCATACAGCCTACCTGGACTTGCCTAAGGCCTTCAACACAATACTCCACTCAGGCATCATAGACAAGCTCATCAGCTTAAATGTTAATACATATGTCACATGATGGGTTGCAAACTGGTTGAACAACAGAATCCATAAAGTCAAATTTGCGGGAGCCATGTCAAACTCAAAGCCAGTCACATGTGGTATCCCACAGGGCTCTGTCCTAGGACCCCTCTTGTTTGGCATTTACTTCTCAGATGTGAAAGCAAACATGGGCGGGTTGTGGGTGACAAAGTTCCCAGATGACTGCAAACTAAGCACCATAGTCATTACACCAGCTGACACACACATCCTACAGACAGGCCTCACTGAAACGGACAACTGGTGCCAGAATCATGGCCTAACACTGAATGGCATGTAATGTATAGTCATCCCCTTTGGGTAAAACAACGTACACACAACTTATCACATAGACATACATATAGATACAGACCAATAACACATATGGAGGGTTCATAGTATGTAGACTATTAAATTGTTACTTTACATTACCTGTGTTTGTTGCAGCTGGTTGAGTTACCGTTAGTATAGGTTCCTGCTGCTGCTAGCCCAGCTTGATACTGACACTGATGACAGCTTCAACTTAGTTTGTCTTAAGTGTGGCTTTTGTTTGTGTTTTTATTTTCTTTTTTTCTTTCTTTTTTTCTCTCTCTCTGCCTCCAGACGGTGCAATGAAAGTATCGCATGCGTGGACTGGGAGTACAGGATGCTTTTGTAGGTATCTGCATATGTCCATGTGATGGCCTCTGCACCAACTGTAAGCCAGCATTTGCTAATTGCATGCAGCCAGTTGTGTACTGATTGCAGTTCTCACTGTGATTTCAGGACAGTGCTATAAAAGGGTATGTGAGATAGGCATTGCCCTTTCAGATTGTAAAGGCGGGGACCATGCTGGTATGCTGTGGACACTGTTCTGTGAGTGTAAAGGTTAGTATCTCTCTCATAATTCAGGCTGTGTTGTAGATTAACATTTCTCCATTCATCTCTCCTGTTTCCTGTACTAAGTGTGTATGTACACTGACACCTACAACTATATATATATATATATATATATATATATATATATATATATATATATATATATATATATATATATATATATATATATATATATATATTTATATATGTATATTAACTGACATTATTACCTACTAGCTACCAACTAGTATGGCTGTTTCTGTTCACACACTACTATTATAGAAATCAACTAGATTTGACAGTAAATATACATGACATGCTTTGTGTACTACACATCCTATATTCCCTTTACATTCATTCCGACTATTACATGATATATTTATTGTAGCACAATATTCTTATGCAACAGTCATGGCTTAATGGTAAGTCATGCAGACTACTGTTTGCAAGGTCCTGGGTTTGGGACTGACAGTGGGATTTTATTTTGCTTTTGAACTGACTACAGGACCTGTCATTCAGAGTGACTAAGGCACTTTTAAGCAGTTGTAACTGGGTTAGCGCTGGTTTGCACGGAGCTCCTGCATGCATACTGGCATTCAGCTCCGTGCACACCCGCTTACAACCGCTTAACAGTGCTTACTCTGGCGCACACCCGCGCTATTTTCTTTGAAAGAAATGAAAATGGGGAGACAGGAAAGTGGTGAAAAAGGGGTCACAAAGAGGGTAAGACAGTGGGGAAACAAGCTTGGGTTTTGCAGGAGAGATGTAGGTAAGGCCCATAGCTGCCCATTTCTTCATCAGCAACAGCTGTGCATATGTTTGTAATTTGGTGTGACATTTGAAACCTTCTACCCCTGAGAGAGGTGTCAGGACAACAATAATACTTGTTGTACAGCCAATTGTAATTGACAGTTTCCATGTCCAGCAGACATGTGTGCGAAATGGGCAGCTATGTATGGGGCGTAATTTTTTGTGGGTACAGAGTGCCCTTTTTTTTTTTTTTTTTTTTCAGGTGAGAGTGGTATGTCAGGTAAAGGAAGTCGGTATAGCTGGGGAGGTAGGTTGGGTAGGTCAACAGATAAGACAGACAAGATGCATACAGGGGCGGTGTATGACACATGTAGGGGGGTTACACAATTGACGGGGACGGATGTTTGGATATCCAGAGCCCATGAGCCCACAGATGGCAACAGTGGAACTGATATCCCCACACATGGGCAGTTGCCACTGTTCCTTCACTGCCCAGGATGGGGCTGTGCTGGGGGCTGTGTAGGCTGGGCAACAGGCATGCCCGTTAGTTGTGCCACCTGTGCCTCAAGCTGGCAGAGGGGCCCAAGAACAGATTCCTGGATCTCCCTACGCAACACAGTCCGGATGCTACGGAGAGTGAGTGGTGGTTCTCCTCCAGCCACACTTGCAGAGGGGGGACGAGCCCCATCCCCTGCAGCGCTTCCACCTGCAGGTGGCACAGGGCCACCGGAGGAGGGTCCGGACTAGGCACTACTGCCAGGTGCACTCGCCAGCTGAGGTAGGAGAGGTGGGTCCGCTGGAACCCGCCTTCCCTGTCGTCCTATGTTTTGCATTATGTCATGACAGTTTGGGTTAGTAACATACAATACCATTCACAATTAGTTGTAACAGCATGCATTAGTATTCCCATTAACCAAACACCCAGATATTCACATCATTGAATAGCGAGCATAACACAAGCATAATTTGAACAGCAATACACAGTCCAACAACATGCAGGGTTGATTGATGGCAACAGGCCATCAGGTTTGGATGTATGAACAGGGCAGATGCATCAACATTCCCTGTCGTCCTATGTTTTGCATTATGTCATGACAGTTTGGGTTAGTAACATACAATACCATTCGCAATTAGTTGTAACAGCATGCATTAGTATTCCCATTAACCAAACACCCAGATATTCACATCATTGAACAGCGAGCATAACACAAGCATAATTTGAACAGCAATACACAGTCCAACAACATGCAGGGTTGATTGATGGCAACAGGCCATCAGGTTTGGATGTATGAACAGGGCAGATGCATCAACATACATGCAAATATGTATGACCCAACAGGACAAATGTCCAGGGGTGTTAATTGTGATTGCACATACCAATTTCACGTGGAATGGATTATATGTGGTTATAGGGTAGGGTGAAGAAAATATAATTAACACCTTCAAATACCAATACATATGCTGTACATTTCTAATAGCTGCAGATATATACACACTACAGTTCTACCTACAGTTTCCTATGTGATAACTACTTCAAGTTGGTGATAGGAATGTTACTGCTACATCAATATACATTTTCATTTTTATTCATACACGTTCATATCTGGCTTTGTTCAGCTACATCATCCTGCTACATTTGCTTTATATAGCTATAGACAACTGTGAATGTTTGGTATTTCAGACAATCATACTATCTGCATATTGCAGACTGAGAGCAACATATCCAGATTTTGGGATACACATTCCAGCTGCAGGAACATTTTGAACACATTTCGCAGTTTGGTTCTGCTTGTCACATTCATTTCATTCTGTACTAACTGCAGTATACTTTATTCAGGAGTTATTACTACTTTATTGGTGGATTCATAACTCTTTCTCACACTCTCTCACTTGTTTTAATTTTACAATTCAGGATGGTACTTACTTCTAGGCTTTATTAACATGTTTTACCTGTAGTTATTACAATCCTTTCCAACATTCTCACTTCTGTCATGTTTCAGTATTTCAACAGGGATATATTTCACACATGTGATTTGCTCATCTTCTGCAGCTGTACTTTTCAGCCTGCTGCAGGTTGTGTACAATTATATTACAGGTGGGACATCTTTATTTCAGACTTTATTTCAGTCATTTTCATTTTTCTGTTTGGATTACAGACTGCAATACACTTTTGTAATCAGGCAATACTTGCAACTCTCTTACACTGTTACTTGCACATTTTATTACTTAGTGACTACACTGCACTCTTTTGCTAACTGTCATACTTTTATATTTATTTACAGTTTCAGGGAGAGGATTACTGACCTGCCTGGTGGCGCAACTGTACCAGCCTATCGCCATAGGCTCTGTGGTTCGCAGAACGGACACCTGCAGCTGTAATATAAATAAAGTAATATTGGAATACACATCTCCATAATATCAGCTAGGTTAATTTCTTACATACATAATTAGATGTGACTTACTCAGTAGTGGGGCGTTGGGCATTTGCCGGGCCGCCTGGATCCAAAGGTTCAGTTGGTCCTGCTTACGTCTCTTCAGGTCTGCATGGTGGTGATGGACCTGCTCACCAGTCCTTGGAATCCCTGTGGCACTGGTGAGATTATGAGCCAACCGGTCCCACGCCTCGGCCCTATATGCTCCCCCACAGGACCTGGCCCTGCATGAGTTGGGCCTCATGATTGTGGACAAGGAGCCAGACCATATATCTGGACTCCTCAACGCCCCACCTCTGTGCTCAGAAGCAACTACCCTCACCTACTCCTGACATTCTGGCTGCAAGTTAGTTCTACAATTGGTTATGTTGTGTATTCCCGCCTATGGGGCTTATATATGCCGTTTTTCCCGCACTTATCTGTGATTGGCCATTTTGGAATTGTATCAGCTTCACAAAACCTGCTTTGTCATGCTCCTCTTTCTATTCATTACTATATATTTGCTATTACTGCATTTCTAAGTACAGTTGTCATGGCTTAGTGGTTCAGTTCCTTGACTATGGTGCATGGTATCCTGGGTTCGAACCTGGCCACTGCTTTTTATATTTTATGACTGTCTAGACAGGCTAGGGGGTGTGTCTGTGTAAAGGCAGTTTTGTTACAGCTTGCTCAACGTTGCCCGTCAGTTAGCTTGTTGGTGCGGTGCGCAGCTCCGCGCAAACGGGTTACGCTGGTTTCCACCTCATTTGGCTGTCAGCACGCATATTAAGCTCAACTCAGCCATGGGCACACAGTTTCAGCATGTTGAACCACTGCTCACCGACGGGCACTCATTTTGCACTTTTTAAACCACTGCTCACCTTCGGGCACTGATTGTACACCTGTTAAACCACTGCTCACCTACGGGCAGATGCACTCACCTTGTTAAACTGTAGCTCAGCTATAGGCACATCTGGCATTTTTTAGTATTTTATCTCACATTTCTACAAAATAAATAACCTATTTCATTACATTTTACATAAAATATAATTTTATATGTGTACATATATGTCAGGGACCTGTTTCATGCTTATTTCACTAAATATAAAACTTTATGTTGTGGGGGCTCGAACCATGACTGCCCGCTCTTCAGCCAACATCTCTACCACTACGCTATTGCTTTTTGGCTTACTTTGCATAGTTAGTTCTTATATGCTTTTCCACTGACTGCTAACTGTGGCTAAGCTACGGGCACGCCCGCGCAAACAAGCGCACTCACGGGCAAACATCTTTACAATTTAAAAAATATATATAACATGTTCATTCATATATTATATGTTCATAGTCTGTGGGGGCATGTGTTGTGTTGTGTTTATTCACATTTCCATGGACTCTGTCGTGGGGGTTTACTTTTGCGACTTTTACTCTTCTGGGGGCATGTCCGTTTGCAGGGCTCGGCCTACGGACACGCCCCCTACTGTCTTCCATGGACCGTGTAAGCCTTAGGTGTGATTCAACATGCCCTCATGCATATGCATGACATGCTGACGTCACACCATTTAACTGCAGCCTCTGTGTAAGCCTTGTAACTCTTACACAGAGGCTTCGTGAATCCTGCCCAGGAAATAATGACATTTGAGTTTCAGATGTTATACTCTTCAGAACATTCATGCTAATGCAAAATCTGCTATGCTATCAACATTCTAAGTTTGTAAGAGCAATATTTAAAAATTGTCCCTATTTTTGGACTTTTGTCCCTCCATTATTTATGAATTTGTCCAGATTTCTTGCTCTAAGATGTTGTGAGGTTTGAACTGAGGGCATATTGACAATTATGCTTCTGTAATTAAAAGTTTCTTTCTGCCCTGGGATGGACTTCATACTGCAGTGATAGTTATATACACATGAATGTACAAACCAGGACCATGCTCGGTCACATACATACATGGTTAACCACTCACTCTTTAATGTGTTTATATAATTAATAAGCATGTCTACAAAATGCTTCTTCTCTGGCAAGGAGGAAAACAACACAGCTGTGGAAGAATATGCATTATCTATTTTACATAGGTTTGAATCCCACATTGCTTAAATTACTTTTATCAGTGTGTAACGCCGCACTAAAATGTGTGAAGTCATGAAAATTATACCCACCAATGCACGTCTGAACAGCAGCATACAAGCAATAAACTAATGCCAACTGTGACATTACCTTTCATATGTCATAAACTGCTTTCCTTTCTGTTTGGCATTGTTGCTGTCTCATTAACATCATGCAAACTCAGTTGGCATGGGTGTGTAGGTTTGTGCACTAGCCATAAAATGTGATATCACACATCGGCTGAAAAACACTTTAAATTTTGCTGTATAACTTGTGCAGAAATGGCAGGAGGTAAGAAGGATGATGCCCAATTTAGGGCTTAAAATTGGGTGTAAAGAAGTCCAAAATATTCAATGGAGTCCTTGTAATGTGCCACAACTGTAGGCTTTTGCAGGGGGACTATGCCAGGTCTTAGTATAAATCAGAGGTGTGGAATAGTCTAGCCAATGTTTCTCCAGAGCGACTGGCATTCCACGCACTGAAGGGCAATGCAGGCACTATTACAATGACCTGAAAAGTGGCAAAAAGAAGCAACTGAACCAGTGGCAGGATGAGTTTACAACTGCTGACATCCCACAGTTGTGTAAGCATACAGGTAAAGATACTTTAAATTATGTACTAAGCTGGACATAGCCAAGACTGGCATACATAATGCTCTTCTCTTTTTTTCTCCTCTTTATTTTACATCTGCCCAGGAGAATTCAGTGAAGAGGGAGGCCTATGCTGAATGTTTCAAAAGACTAAGAGAAGCAAGAGGAATGTAGTATGTATGCAGCAAAAATGAGTAATTTTATTAAAACTATTGCTCTTCTATAGATTAGTTGCAAATTAACATGCATATCTTATCTGTAAAATCAAGCACCCATTCTTCATTCTGTAGCTCAATGTAATTGCAGACGTCAGTTGTAACAGTGTATTCTGATGTTGTGGGTTCAAATCCCACAAGTAACAAATACATAGCAAAGTAATAAAAATATTAATGTCAACAAAACTGGCATAAATGCCATGTTGTTAACTTAATCTGTATTATTTTTAAAAGCATATGTGCAATATGCAGATATTGTGAGGATTATTTGGAACAATTCTCAGTCTTATTTTGGACTTTTAAAAAGTATAGCTAATGTAAAAGTAAAAATATATTTGTATTGTAGTAGTGTATTATACATGATATATGATGGTCCTAATTATGTTTTTCTTTTTTTTCCCTCTTACTCCACCCCTTATTTCACTTTTTTTTTATTTTTATATATCTAATCACAATGTTCTGATGTCATAATTTTCTGACAGCTGACAAAATTATTTCCAGTACCGGAAGGTAGGCCAACCGGTGTGACTCAGCCTGCCAACCCTCCAAATGCTGCCATACTGATGCTGAGCACATCTGCAATGAAACCTAGCAGTACTGCCTCTGCAGCCATTGCACTACCTGGGCCCTCAACATTAGATGGCATTTCCCCAGCAGTTGACACAGTAGTACCCTCCTGGAGTACTTGTGGAGGTGGGGATTTTGTTACCCACCAGGAGCTGCCAGGCATGGTGCATGAGGTCATAGAAGGTACCATTGGTACACACCTCTGCCTTATGGGAAGATGCTCATTGAAATGCTGAGAAAACAAAAATGTCAAGCACTCCTACAGGAAGTTGAGGAAGGAGACAGTGATACCAGATCTGAGGGTAGGGACTAGATTCTCACTGTCCCCATGCTTGATGGGCATGGGCCTCTTATGTCCCCTGCTTATCTCCAATCAAGGTTCCCCCAACCTTTTGTGTGCCTCACCATTCCTTTCTCTGTCTTGTTTGTTCTGTTTGTCTTCATCCGGTTCCTCACCTACCTACTTACCTGACCCTGACATACCTATGTCCCTTCCACAACATTCCTCTCTTTTTAAAATAAAGTAAAATGACTGGACACTTATCCCACAAAAAAATGTCATCCCATACATATCTCTTCACTTTGCACATGTGTCTTCTTGAAACGCTTGATTCAGTCCATTTGGCTATAGAACATGATTGCATTATTGTCACTTATCTGTGTTGTGCTGACAGTCCAAATTCATCCAATTTTATATACATGTTCATATTTTGAAAGGAATAGTTATGGTTCTTTCCCAATTCCCTCCTGCAAATTCCTATATTGTTTTACCTTTGTTCTTCCACCTGCTTGTCCCCCATTTCACCACTTTCCTATCTACCTTATTTTCTCAACTTTAATCTGGTTAAAATAAAATAACACACCACGCACATAAATAATAAATCCCTAATAAAGGCCTTCAATTTTTGTCCTCTTGAGTTTGCGCAGAGTTTGGCATCATGCATTATTGCCGAGCGACAATGAATGGCTCCTCCCCACAATGCTGCGTAAATTCACTGCCCAAAAGAGACCCACAGTTAAAGCAGAGTAAAGCAGAATAAAGGTGTTACTATTAAGCATTTACTCTAAAATGTATTTAGACCACTGACTGTATAAAAATGCAAATCCATATGTGTACTGTTAGCATAAATCAATTGACTGATGTTCATTTTTGTACAGTACTTCACTGTAGTCATTTCCTCTCACATTTGCAAAAATTATCACATTTACTAAATGTCATCCTGAAAACATGGAAAAAAATAGATTGAGCTGGATTTGAACCCTTTGTCTTTTGTCCTGCAAGTCTGAACTCCCTACTCTTATACCTGCTTCCACAGGGAAAGCTAAGCAGCAGGTATTTTTCTTACACTTGGCATTATCCAAAGTGCTAACTGCCATGCCTCTCCTCTTAGCATGTTTACTCTGAAAAAGGCAAACCAATAGAAATATTACTACTTTCCCATTTAAACAGAAACCTACATTTGCTCTTTGCTTAACTCTGTGCAAATGGGGAAGGCAATAACAGCAGTCTTTAATGTTATAAAAGTTATGACACAGCATTTCCAATAAAACTATAGTATGAAAACCATAGTAGCTGTCAGATAGTTCTATTATGGTATATATGCATAAGTAATTCTCAAGTTCAAGTTATATTCATTAAATGTGAATCTCGCATGTGTAAACACATTGCTATTGATCGCGCAAACTTGTTGCTTGGCGGTTTGCTATGGAAAGAGCTGACTGGCATGTATTACTATGTTTACTGCAAAACTAGTCTTCTACACATTATAATGCATGTAAAAATACAATCAAAGGGAAAGCACTTGTTAGTGACTGAACACATATTTACTCAGATTCATGTGTGCTCTTCACCCATACACTTGAAAGCAAATATGTCAGTAGTAGTTCTCATTATCTAAAGCTTTATACTGACAATAGACATTGAGATTGCTTTACACATGTCTTAATGTGGACATAAATTCATCACAAATATGAGCACATGTACACCCACAATTGCATCCATGATGGTCAAAAAATGTGTGTGTGTGTGTGTGTGTGTGTGTGCGTGCGTGTGCGTGTGTGTGTGTGTGTGTGTGTGTGTGTGTGTTTGTGTGTGTGTCTGTGTGTGTGTGTGTGTGTGTGTGTGTGTGTGTGTGTGTGTGTGTGTGTGTGTGTGTGTGTATGTGTGTGTGTGTGTGTGTGTGTGTGTGTGTGTGTGTGTGTGTGTGAGACTGTGTGTAATGCACACAACATATTGATAAACAGGTGCATATGTCTCACTTCTGCAATATGCATTCCTGATAGTTTATTGCATCTAGTTTGAGGAAAAAAAAAAAAAACTATACCTGTACTTTGAAACCAATACAGGAAATACAAATTTCACACTTTTTATACCAGTCTCATAACAGGATATCTGCATCATATAAATATGGCATCATCATCTTTAAAGACCAGTATGACAAGGCAAAATCATACTTTGGGGATGGCACAATTATTAACTATTGTGTTCTCGAGATGGGAACAAAATGTCTAGGTGTGGGTTAACCTGCGACAACATCCACATTATGTGTGTGTGTCTCTATGTATGTGCAAGTGTGTGTCCATAGTCAGAAGCACATGAGCCTGTATCCTACTGTCAGTAATCTAGTCAAATGGAGAACAGATATTTTGACAGTTGTACATGACTGCACATCCATTTCATACAGGCCTTCTAACATCTTCTCCCAAGTATGTAATGATGATGTCATCAGCTATAAATTGTCCAGTAGCAGTGTAAAAGTTAGACATGTGTCATGATGCTTGCATTAAGTACTGTGTTCTCTATCTTGTGCAACTAGTTAGATAGGGGTTATAATTTCACAGCAGTCAACTGGTGTTCATGTGTGCATAGTCAGCAGAGCATGAGTTTGTGTCCTACTGTCAACAATCCAGTCCCATGCAGAACAAATATTTTGACAGCCATAAATGCCTCCATATCCATTTCATACAGGCCTCCCAACATCTTCTCCCAAACATATAGTGATGATGATATCTACTATAAATTGTCCAACAGTGTAAAACTCAGATTTGTGCTGTGGTACTTGCATTAAGTTCTTTGTTCTACAGATAGTTAAGTAGGGATTATAGTCTCACTTCATTCAATTGGTGTTTGTTTTCAGTTAGTTCACATTCTGGATACCATTCTAGAATAAAATGTAAGACACTCCTTCTACCATCTTCTTCTCACCAGACACTGCTGATGTCATCAGCAATAAAGTGTTGTCAGACACTATGAAAGCCAAATGTGTGCTGTGGTACTTGTATTAAGTACTGTGTTGTGCATAGTTAGGAAAGGGTTCTAGTCTCACTGCTGTCAACTGGTGTGTGCGTATTTGTGTTCAGTCAGTTCTCACTGTAGAGAACATTTTAGAACAGCATGTGAGACACTTCTACTGCCATCTTCTTCTCACAAGACATGGCTGATGTCATCAGTTATAAAGTGTTGTCTGACATTCTGAAAGGCAGATTTGTGCTGTGGCACTTGCATTAAGTACTATGTTCTGTTGATAGTTAGGTAAGGGTTTTAATCTCACTACAGTCAAATGGTGTTTGTGTATATGTGTTCTTTCAACAATCTGGTGACAATTTTGGAATGGCATGTGAGTTCACAACTGTCAGTCACTTCTCTGAAATCTTCTTGTTAAAACACACTGATGAATTTCATCCTCTATAAAGTGCACTTTGGTACGAAGTCAAACTTGTGCTGTGAAACTAATGTTAAATACTGTGTTCTCCAGCTTCTGTAGCTAAATTAGGTTTCAAATCTGACATCAAGTAACTTGAGTATGTATTCATTCAAATGATATTTTTGACATAATTATATACTGAGATGTGACTCCACTTCCATATCAGACACTCCCCCCAACATCTTTTACTCTACATATAATGATGCTATCATACTCTGTAAAGTGCAACATGGCACTGTTAAAGTCATACATATGTGGTGGTGCTAGTGTTAAATTGTGTGGAATCTAACTTCTATACCTACACAGGTGTAATGTTCAAACCAGACCCAATCTACTGCTGTGTGTGGTTGGTGTTATATTATGGTCATTGTATGATCTTTTTAATTTCTTTTCATTTCACTACCACTGAGGAGAATCTTTGACATAGCCCCATGAATCCAACATCTCATTTTCCCTCTGGCCACATGACATTCTTCCTGCAGAGGATTGGAGGATGTCATCATCTCAAAGATGTATATACACATCTTGAAGCAGAGTCTTCCATGACCCTCTGCATGCCATCTCCAGACTCCTGGATGTGTAATTGTTAATTCTGTCATGGTGTGGTACACATGTCACACATGGCTAGAGACAGTATGCAATGCAGTCAAACATATACACACATACACACATAGACTTACTATCTTACATCATATAGATCTAGCAATATTTGGTTAAATGGTATAGTAATGTCTATGATTTTATGTGATGTGGACAACTGCAAATGATGGAGAATTACTGAATCTCAGAATGCTATTGATATACTTCAGAAAGTATTAACATGATTACTGCAAGAGCCATGGAGACACACTAGATGAAGAATAAACATAATTAGTCCATTTCTGAATTACAATATAGACAGAACACCCCTATAAGCCAACCAAGTGGTATGTTACCTGGGTATTCAGGTAGATAGTCAGAGGAACTTACACCCGCATGTGACCAAAGTCATGACGAATCCCTTGTATGTAGCACAACTATTGAGTATGGGCAGTCGATGCACATCAAAGGGCATTATAATTCCTTTGTTCTCAGCCCTTGTCACACCAATAATTGAGTACAATGAATACTTTTGTATGTACCTCAACACACATCTTCCAGGGATGATTTACTCATGTGTATCACTTTTGCCACACTGAGCTCTCATGCATCTTATTGGCTATATATAAGTATTTTTTTGTGATTTGTAACCCCTAGGAGTTGAAAGTGCAGACTTCCTTTCAAGTTGTTCTACAAGATGTGTGTGCGTGATATGGCTTCCTGTGACACATCCAGTAAATGCACAGCTCATTGACAACATTGACATTATGGATTACATTCCTGAAACTGTAGATTGTGGCAAATATGTGTCATACAAACCAACCAACTAGCCAGGATTGCTTGTAATTTAAACTACAGGTGTAACAGTGGCCCTCTTAACACCTCCCAAAAGTGGTATTTTTTTAGGAAGGTCTTCTTGATTTCCCTTATAGGTTACTGACAAATCATTACAGTTGCACAATTGTGTTCATGCAGAACATGTGTAATAACTCACAATTATATATTTTATGTCAATGTTACAGATTAATGGCAGTATTATTCTGATACTGTCCATTATTAATGGTGGTATTATTCTGATATTGTTCATGACTGTGCATTTTTCTGCCTACTGTTGCCCACAAGCCTATTTCTATGTGTCCTGATTGCTTGAGGCTTATGCTGATATTACATTCATATTTAAACAACTCATTTTGCACATCTTCAAAATATGCACATACCCCTATTGTATATACCGCTCTTACTAAATGTCCTCTCCAGTGATCATGTCAAGGTGTTTATATCCCAATCATCTCCCTTCCTATGTGACCTTATGTGACAGTCACATAATATACAATGACTGCATGATGATATGAATATACTCACACAGGGGAGATGAAAATAGCAGCATGTATTGTATTATGTACATAAGTGATTACTGTTCATGTTGCACCTGTCTTGTCTTTGGGGTGTACGTAAATTGACATGCCCTTATCTGGTGTACATTACAATGTTTCACTTGTCCTCTTCCCCATTCTTCATTCCTACCATTCATGTCTGTGGTCCTTTTCAATGCACACACTTTCCTAGACTAGCGTATTTATAATGCGGTATATGTACCCTTGATGATCCCCAAAAAACATTTATTTCTGTATACCAAAAACATGTAATATACATTTCACTGAGTACACTTTTCTATAATGTGTTACTACTGCAGTCATTGCCTTATTTGTATTCCTGGTGGTCATAGTGCCTGTCTGTCAATTCCGCAGAACAAGTTTGCCCGTAGGTCAACTTGTCTGCTTGTCTAAATTTGTTCTTGCGGCTTTTTACATGGTGACCTGGCCAGCAACACAGTTGTTGGTCATGAAACCTTGCTTGTATTTGCGTAAGCATGATGAGTGGGATGCATATGCAATTAGCACAGTGCTGCTCTTCATTGAAACATGTAAACTCTGTGTAGGCATTGCACTAAGCCTACATGGAGTTTGTTGAATCCCCGGGGTACACTGTACACTATGCAGTATATACAATAGTTTGTTTCATCTGTTGTCTGCCAAAACATCAAGAACAATTTCTATATTAAAATGCCATGAGCATCAGAACACTGGAATGATAACTGCTTTAAATAGACACATTTTAAAAAAGAAGAAACTCTCAGTTAAAACTTAAACTAAATAGAACAAGTAATTTGTCAAAATTAAGCACTTTCATCCTTAACACAATTGGAGTTCTTCAGAGTTTAATCAGACAATCATTAGTCCTTATTTAAATACTTAATTCATAAATAACCCATCTAATCATAAACATAACTTAGTAAAGGTACACTGTATTAGGTTGCTAAGAACATACTTTCAAAAACTACCTAACTAAGACAACTAAGTTAAATCCAGGTCACCATGTTTAATAATCATAAAAATTTCCATTAACACTATTGAGTAGCTCTGAATTTAAGCACACTGTATATTGTTACTAAATCATTTAGTCCAGGTTTCTGTGTGACATTCAGCAGTAGTTGCCCATTAATTCCTTCTGTTCAAGTAAACCTTCACTATATCCCCCCTTATCAGAAATGTTAATTATCCTGGTCCCCTTCAATAAACACACATCACACAAAATGACATTTGATGACCTTTATTAAAATTTCATAAACATAACTTCATTGACCAACTGATATTTTCATTTCTTAATCAAGGCATGAATATCCATATAACAATTAACTTAAGGTAGCTTGACCCCACTCACCTTGACCAAGTAAGCAGCATCCTTACCTCTGCTCACTTACTTTACTTATCAAGCATCATCCAACTACCCACTTGAATTTCCCAACTCATTGAAATAACCATCCAACCAAATATGCAGCATCCTCACCTCCACTGGCTTACTTATACTTGGCAAGCAACGTCCAACCACTCACTTACATTTCCAAACTCATTGAAATGAACCTCCAACACCAGAGGGGGGACAGAAGAGGGACAAGCTTGGCCCTCTTCTCTGCCTACCAGCCTGACCAGGCTGTTCCTCTTTTTCATTCCAAAACTTCCAACAAACCCTCCAAAACAAACCTAACCATACATAAAGGTTGAACCAAAGTTATCTGATGTATGCCATACCCTCTGAACCAACTGGATCCCTGTCATCAACCTCCCAGTGGCCTAACAAAATTTGCCAAAGCAACCAGTTGTCAAAAAAAAAAAAGCTGACCTAACAGATGAGCCCTCCCCCAAAGCCAAAATAACCACAGTAGACCACACAATATCCTTACCTTAAAATAGCCTCTTTAAATCACCAGTTGTGTTAGCCTTCCAATTCTAACTCCAGAATTATTTCCACAATGCAACCTTGCAAATGTTCCATAAAGACAGTAAGAAGCTGCAATCCCACCTGCAACCATACAGGTCCAATTGCATGCTGCCCGGCTTAACTGCAGCCTCGTTTAGCCTCCCCATAGATATAAGAAAGTTCCAAATAATTTTTCTTTTAAATGAATCCTCCCTTACCAAATCCAGGGACCCACCACTACTCCCAAAATGGGTGAATCTCCACTCTCCCAAAAAACAACATACCAAAAGCTGTACACATCATGTATACAAACTGATTACACTTCTAATTATTATAGCTTGACGAGTAATGCAATCTCATCATTCCCCATGTTATAACGCCAGCAAAACATCAGTACCACCTGTATCTACACTCCAAGTCATGTGCTGTCTAGCTCCCATATCGACCCCTGTGGCCTACCAATGCAATGTCCTGAAACAACTCAGTCATGACCTGACTCATCTTGCCATGGCCACAACTTGACTGTACATCAGTCTTATGCTGCCTCCCCTTCACTAGCTGTATCTTAGTGCTGTTCTTCCTGTAACACCACTTTGCCCAGATTAAGTTTCCAAAATACACAATCCCTTACATGCCTCTCAGCTTCTTAGCCCAAGAAATCTGGAGAAACTCATAAACAAAAGTGGGACCAAGCCCAAAATAGGAATAATTTCAAATATTGCTGTCACAAGCTTAGAAAGATAGAACAGGCTTGCTGTAGCATGAATTTACTGAAGGGAATTATGCAACTCCAGACCTTAATGATTTGACCCTAATTGCCAGAAAACCAGAATTTTATGAAAAATGGCCCAAAATATAAGGCCAAAAGTTGAACATCCTGGCAAAACTGTGCAGCAGAAGTATGCTCCATTACCCGAGTCCACTATGAACTAGTTCCTGAAAACTCACCTATGATATGCTGCAATGAAGTACTCTGGCAACAAATCATACTTGAAAGGTAACACTACCACAATAGTATGCTCCTGATTAATGTGCTGACTGCTTTGAAACTCCTAAACACCTGTGTAAACAACCCAAAATTTACTACTTCCTAATGACAATCCTGGCTAGAACCCTAGCCACTGCATTCAGAACTAACCTCAACCCCCCATATTACCTATGCAGCTAGCAAAGTATTAAAACATGGCCAACTTCTGGAGAACTCCCAAAAGCATGCCTTGCTTAAACCTTCTAGCTTCCACGTAGACAACAAAGCACCCCAGTCCCAAAATATCCCGAAAACACCAACATACCTACAATGTTTCCTGAATCCCTACCTACAAAATTCGCCCAAAGCACAAGTGACATGGTCCTCGTGCTACTCTCTCTAGACCCTAACCTGGTATGTACCATTACAAATACCTACCTGATGGACAGATTTGTCCCCCAAAGATACCACAACCTTAGGAAAAAACTCCAGTGTCTTATCAAACAAAACTGAATGAGTAATTGTAAATGCACCCCAAGGGGTTCCACCCATCTGAACATGAGGGTTGACTTGGCTGGCTTGTATGAGCCCTAGAGCTGTTAGCCTAATAACCTCCTATCCTCCTGTGATTTTTGTGACTCAACTCTCCTTGTGGGAACCCCACACTCCTCATAACAGTCCCCAATATTTACCCTACCCCAATCTACTGCTACTTCACTTGCCTTCACATTACCCAAACTCAGTACTCTGATGTGCCATAATGAACCCAAATAAGTAGGATTACCTGTGACCTCATTGTGCTCCACTCCAGCTGCCAGCGCATCTGCCCCAGTAGTATCCATTATCTTGCAACTCTGCTCCCATCAGGCCATTGACCATTGCTCACTTTGCACACTTCCCTTTGAGTCCTCATTATGCACCACTCTGGTGAACAGACATCCACTGCAATGGCTTCCATCACCTTTTATGCTGCCTTCATTCTGGCCATCAACCAAGGTCCAGTCCACACCTCTACACCTACAAAAGAAAGGAAAAAGTATAAATTCATGGCACACACATAACCAGTGCTTCTGAATAACCACATTAAGCACTGTCAGAAACCTACCCTGTTGATCAGCTGCCCAGCCACTACCATTGCCTGCAACCCCAATCCTGAATAGAATGGAACTTCAACAGCTTCCGCTTTGCCTTTTGAACCTGCTTCATTCAGGTCATTGACCTATGCCCATGTTGCACTTCCCACCTTAGTAAATTCACTATGTCCCCTTTAACATCTACCTTATGCCTACTCACCCCCAATGCTATTGAGAGGCTCAAGTTAGCCTGGGAAGATCAGGGAGACTTTAAAATATTAGTGTTATTAACCTGAGAATTGATAAATAAGCCAATTTATTTCTTATTTGTTAACTGGGAAAGTCCAACTTGGAACAAAGCTAATTTTCAGTGGAGGCCTGGGAAGAAATGCTCCATATGCAGGCCTTTGTAATGTGGAAGGAAACTGGAGCACCCAGAAAAAAAACACACAAATGCAGGGAGGACATGCAGATTCCCCAAAAAAGGCACCCTAGCCAAGAATTGAACCAGAAAACCTCTTGCTGTAAGGCGACAAAGCAACCACTGCACCACTGTGTTGTCCAATGTGCCTTGATATCCATTTTCTGTAGTTAACGTGATCCATAGCTCCCCCTCTTCTTTTTTAATATCTATGCAGTTTCACACTGGCAAAGGCTTCACTACAAATGGAACTAAACAGTACGACATATTCCCTGAAACATTCCCAATTAGTTGCATACATAGCCGGTTTTAGGCAGCAGCGAACCCTGCGGTCACTGGGAGCCCCCAACCACAGCAAGTTATCTTACCTTGATATTTTGTCTCATCTGTAAAACCAACGAAAACTAGTACAGCAGTCTTGTATACTTAGAAACTATGAGGGTAATAACTTTTATTTATATCTCCCTTAAAATTCAAAGATATTTCTGGTTGTAGTAACAGTGTTTTGTCAAGTAACAGGCATCAGAATGCCATTAAATATTTTACTACTGACATAGTGCCCCTGGCTTAGTTAAATCCTGCTTTTGGACATTTTCTCCACTAAAACTAACTACATAGCCAACTTTTGGTCCCTGCAAAACCATGGCTGCAGGGGACCCCCTTAATCATCTTTGTTTGTGTGGATGCCCCACAAAAGCTGCTGCTGGTTGGGGAAAAATGAGGAATGAAAAGTGCATTAATTTCGTAATTATGCTCTTTAACATGAACAGGGCTGTGATATGACCCTGTTAGGATGAAGCTGATAATGAACATAAACAGTATAAGCACTAGAGGGATCAGCAGCTCAGAGTGACTTACCTCAGTGCAAACTTTGGATTTTAAGAAGAGCTGATGCTTCCGATTATCAGGGACAGTTTCACTTTCAGGTAGTTTTATAACTAATACCAGAACACCAGATACTATAACTCAATTTCTTTGCTTAAGAATTCAGTACAATCCCAAAAATAATAGAATAAATGCTCAGAATCAGAAATATGTTTAAATATTACTCTAATTCACTTAAAAAGTTACTAGAATAACATCTTTTGCATCAACATCTATTTTTGGAAAATAAGTATACAACTCAGATGTCTGGATTGATCGACTGTAATCCTGAATGATTTACCAGCAAATCAGACTTTTTACGAAGGATAAAGCAAAAGTATGAACAAAATCAGGGAAGGTCTGTGAAAGTAGGGACAGTGACAAGTATGCATTATTCCTCAATGAGCTAAATAAGTGACTTATCCCTGCTGCTGATTGATGACTATTAAACAGCAATTACTGATCTAGTGTGGCAGTACCAATGTTACACAATGTAGTGCTGTTTGTTGAAATAAGTACAAAACTAGTACTGCTGTGGCTTATGCATGTTTGTGTGTGTGTGTGTGTGTGTGTGTGTGTGTGTGTGTGTGTGTGTGTAAAAACATCACTGATTTTTATCTGTGCATGCACCCAATAATACCAGGACACAGACATTATTCTTCTGTGTATCAGTAAAAAATGTACCTAACAAGTAATTATATTTCAAAAGTAAGACATAACATATATCACAGAACATTCAGACACTTAGATATTCTTGTAGTCTGGTTGCCCCCTTTATCATCCTTGACTCTGTGGGGGCTTCCACCAAAGCTGTTGCTTGTTGGAGAAAAATGTATCAATTTTCTGAATACGCTGTTTAACCTGAATGGTGCTGAGATATGACCCTTTTAGGATAAAGCTAATAATAGCCTCTGTTTACAACCACACCCATTCTAAAACCAGCCCTGCTCAATTGTGTGTGTGTACATAAAGCTGCTACAGGTTATGAGGGGCTAGAGATTGTGTGAATATTACATCTTTAATTTTCATCACAGTCAGACCCTAGAGGTGCGCACATGAAGTCATTATAGCTTGTGTTTGAGCTGAGGGCAGTGTTTCTCACAGACCTCAGAAGTGTACAAAGAAGGTTACTATAGCTTGTGTAAGAGAGGTGTACTGTCTGGGAGCAACAAATTTTAATATTACTGAAATCATTCACACAATCACGTACTAGGCACATATACATGTGGCTGCCTTTGACGGCTGGAGTGAAGAACATGCTATGTATATGTATATCATCAGTCACTTGAAATATATGACAAAGGCAATTTAAATCTCTGCTTTCATCCCAGTCTAACACAAGAGGGATGCATAGGCAGTGACTGTCTTTTTTAAAGGGTTAGGGAGGTAGGCAGTATTTCCAGATAAGACAAATATTCTCACAACTACTGGTGTGTTAGTTTACTGTAAGCTACAGTTTTGTCAGTTTCGAAAATTAAGCCTTGGACACAAATTATGTCTTCCGTGAAAGAAAAAACAAGACTGAAATTCTTTTTTTTCTTCATGATTTTTATTTAGGCCACCATTGGAGTAAAATGTTGAGAAAATGCTCTAAAATGCATCCCAGACCATCTGTAAACCTGTGGCTTCTTGGGCCCTGACTTGAGTTATTTCCTAAATGGTTATTACTGGGCTGTCTTGTTCAGGAAAGGTGTGTTGAAAGGATGCAAGGAAAACTAAAGCTGAACCACAACAGTGAATTTCTTTCCTTAATCATAATTTCTGTTCAAGCTATTATTGGATGAAAAGGTTGTGTAAAATGCACTTCAGAGCATATAGAAAGTTATGGTCTTGAAAAAGCTGAGACTAAGGCAGAATGTGAGAAAAGGAAGAAAAAAGTAACGTGGATAGTATGGGGAGCCCAAAATGGAGAAGGAATCAGAGGAGAGGACTGGAGTGTGTGTGTGTGTGTGTGTGTGTGTGTGTGTGTGTGTGTGTGTGTGTGTGTGTGTGTGTGTGTGTGTGTGTGTGTGTGTGTGTGTGTGTGTGTGTGTGTGTGTGTGTGTGTGTGTGTGTGTGTGTGTGTGTGTATGTATGTGTGTGCGTGTGTGTGGGGGGGTGTTGAAATGTAGGTCCAGTCATCATTTCACTTTAAGTCCAGACCTGTACATAGACTTGTTGCAATGTATCATTGTTGCAACTAAGTGCAAGTAACTGTAACTGCCCCTTTGTTAGACAGCTCAACATAGTGATAGTTTGGTACAGAGGCCTGTTTTAATGCAAAAGCTTGTAGCTGCAGGTCTGTCTGTGGATACTACTCCTAAAAGTTTGCAGCATGAAATAAAAGGTTGCTTAGGATGGATGGCATTGTTAGGATGATACTTATACTGGAAGTGCTTAAGGGACCCCCAACTTGACATTTGCTGTGGGCCCCCAAAATGCTAACACCAGCCCTGGTTGCATAGCAGCCTAAAATATTTTGGATACTCTGTATGTAATCAAAATTTAATTTGTTTTAAAAGGAACTGCCATTTCAAATATCTGAGGTTAAGCAAACATTGTGCTTCAAGTCACAGTATTCAGAGTAAATGAAAATTGTCAGAGACACCTTGAGGAGACTGACTAACAATGGTTCAATATAATAATGAGTTGCCTATCTAATCATGCATGAAAAGGCAAACACCATGTAATGCTGTCTTTCACAACCATTTAACTCATCCCAGAAGCACTTCTCCATTCACTTCCATTACAGCTTTGGATTTCCACCCAGTCCCTGAATGTTACTGCTTAATGCACCTGCAGCAAGTAAGTACTGCAATCTGCATATCTCAGCCTGCAAAAACCTTGCACTGCATCTGAGAGGAGCTACCCAATGGCGCCATGCTACTATCGCTACCTTATCACCACCAACATTTGTTTCCACGGATGTTCCAGAACCCAATACAACTGGAAAGAATACAGCCTGAAATACTGCACCATATTTAAAGGAGACCGACTTGGAGAACCTGTTGTGAAACCCATTACAAACAACCCCAACATACCGCACTCCACACAACCCATGGACTTTCCTCAGGTAACTCAGCAAGCCAAATGCAACCATTCATTTCTTTTCCGATGGGCATGATTGAAAAGTAAAATGCCTGTTACCACTGTCTCCTTGATCTTGCAAAGTTTGAAAAACCACCAAAACACCTGCATGGTAACACACCAATAATAGTACATAAGGTCTCTAGCAAGTGGCTACAGCTACCTTTATGCCCCTACCTGATCTTCCACTGCACCCTGAACACCATAATACAAGACAGTTACCTATTTTTACTTGGGTTCCGTAACTATATAAGGAGAAATGTATATACATTATTAGTTTATATTTTTGCCATTTTAAATCGTTGTACCTGCATGTGATGCCCCCAACCTAGCTGATATGATGACAAAGCTGATGAAGCTAAAAGCAAAAGCCACAATGAGTAAAGCTGCTCAAATCAAAATAGTCAACTCAAAAGAGAATTTTAGTGCTCTTTACTTTTCAATAAATAAACAAGCACTTGTTCGCAGTACACACAAACTTTGTCTGAAATAATACAATTATCAAACATTGAAGTTTATATAAATGTGGGAATTACATGGTCAAATGAACCAATAACCACTTGTCCTGGTTACGAATATCTTTATCTACCATGATGTTAAACATAACATACAATTCTTTCAATTATAGAAATATCGTGTGATCTATGCAGCACACATTCTTACAATGCGTGTGCTGAGATAATCATCATCTGCTTCAGCCAGCGCACACAAAAAGCCATCCATTGCTGTGACTGAGGGACTTACATCAAAACAGCTATGGTAGCCTACCCCAAACTACTAATGAGGAAACGAAAGGAAAAGGAAAGATTTTAACTAATACCAAACTATTTCATCCCATACAGTGGCACGAATCACCTCACCTCATCATTTAAAACTAAAAGGCAACGTATTAATGTTCAAGTTAAGGTTAGTCTCTAACTGCACCTTTGAAATAGTTAAAGCAGGACTCCAGTTATCTTCAAAGTGTGCACATGAATGTGTCCCTGACTGGTAATATTTATGATGTAAAAACACATTTATGAAAAACAGACTAGATGTACGAGGCACAATTCTGGACATACTGGGAAACACTATACTGTTCAACCCCCCCCCCCCACAAACTCCAGATGACACCCTTAACCATTTGTGCCAACTGCCAGTGCTTAGTGCATAACAAGACTCCTAGTCACATGCATTTCTGAAGATTAGATAGACTGCAACCCTGATGTATCTGACTCTCCCCTTTCTTTGGGTTCATAGAAACCCTCAGGCCCTACACTCCTCAGATCATCCCATCAACTTTCCTAACCTCCATAGTTGCTAAGACCAAACCGACAGTTAAAAGGAATGTGAACCCTTCCCCATAATGGTTGTCCCACACCACACACATGTGGTGAAGGACTGTTACGTGCAGGAACCTACACCCCACCAACCAATCCCATCCCCATGTGGGAAGTCACAATGCCAGCCACAGTCACAAACTGAGCCAATACAAAGGAGAACCACTTTTTTTTAATGCCCTGGTCCTACCCAGTGACCATAGCCATGGTCCTATAAGCCCTCACAACTTACTATGCCATTTTCATGGAGGAAAAAAAAAAACAACCAATCGACCCCTCTAAAAGGAGTTGAAGAGAGAAAAAAATACTAAGCTAATTGCCCTGAAGGGCCATACTAAGCACAGACAATTAATCAAAGTCTGAATCAAACTCTACCCTGTGTGACTAAGAGCTAAAGCACTTACCAATAAGCCAAAGCTCCAATAAATAAATAAATGAATAAATAAGTAAGTAAATAAATATAAATAAACATTACCCACCTCCAGTATACACCCTACACTTATCCCAGACCTATCTGTCTTCCAAGTTACCTAAGTCATCTTGGACATAAGCTTGCATAGCAAGTTCACACCAAAATGTGATACCGTACCCAGTTACACTCTCACAAAACTTATTAAGCCCCTCCCTGCACTTTCCTCACTTCCTCCCAGTCATCCTACTTTCCTATTGAACCCCCCCAACTAGCTTCTTCCCTTACCCTCCTGAAACCCATTACTATTTCACTCTAAAGCCCCATCTGAAGATGTCCCTAGACAAATTGGTCTGTTACCAAACCTCATTTCTATCAATTACAAAAATACATTTTTTTTTAAAAAACAGGGCATCTTTGGGAGTTTTAAAACAAGGCATTACTATGCCTGGCTTTTTAATACTGTAAAGTTGTTTGTAAATTCTCTCCTTCAGCTGCCAATTTGTTTTCTCTATAGAGAAAGCTGAATATGAAATACAGGTAGCTACATATACTGCCATTTTTGAATTGCAACTACAACCTTGGCATATTAAAACCCTACTGAATCCCTCTACACAAACATAGGGACCCTCGTTGATAAAACTCCCTATTGAATCCCTCTACATAAACATAGAGACCTTCGTTGATAAAACTGCAGTATTTACAACAGCCACATTTCACCATTTTGGAATATATAATATTATCTAGACTTAAATTACTATGTTTCAATATGTTTTAAAATTTTCCATTATTATATGCAATCTTGATCACCTCACATAGCAATTTGCATTCAGAAGGAAATATAATCTTCCACATTTTTATTTAAATAGATGTCATCATCAGGCTTATTTATTGCTTTCAGTCTCTCAATATCTCTCATAGTGTCTGCTTTACCAGCACTCTCATCAACCCTCACATTCAGCTGATTCTTTTTACTCTTAAGAACTGGGGCAAATTTACCACCCCTCCCGCTAATAATTTCTTTTAGATCTGTCATTGAATATAATATCCTGCTTAACATCCACCTCACTAACCAATTAGGCTAAGGTGAAAGATCTCAGGAATTCCTCACAAAGAAAATCATAGCACTAGGCAACCTAATTTATTGTGAAAAAAATAAGAACTCTGTCTCTCTTTCTCTCTATCTCAATAATCTGTTTTGTACAGGCTTTTGTGGGGAGAGTTCTGTGCCATGAAAGTCTACTCACTTTTGTTCTCCTTCATATCCATATAATTAGCAGATCAATAAATGCCCATTCGAAAGATCTATAACTTCACAGACACATTAACAACACCTGCTGGTGCTAAAGGTATTTAACCTAAAGCACTCCATGCTTTTGAAAAACACTTCAGTTATGCATTAAAAGTAGTAATTTCCTGCCAATCCAGAAAACCAGAATTGACAAATGGATGTGAAACCATAAATCTATACTTGGACAAACTCATAATATTTTTTTGAGTGACACTACTGAAAGAATTTGATATGACAGTAAGATACTGGAATTAACTGAAATGACTGCAAACAGCTGGAATGAGACTAGAATAACTGTTTTTATCTGTTAATTAACCAGAACTGTGCTGAACAGGTGCCAGTCTCTCATTTATGGATCAAGTCTTTTTGTACCTTTTAATAATGTCTGCAAACACTGTAGTTCAGTTAAGAATGCTTTATTATATACAGTGAAGGTAGATGTCAACAATATCTGAATACTGTTCTCCAATAACAGTGCTGATAAACTGAAACAGTCTGTATAGATTCTGTATTTATATCCAAATACTGTTTCCGGTAACAGTGCTGATAGAAATTCTGTATTCGTATCTGAATACTGTTTCCAATAACAGTGCTGATAAACTGAAATAGTTCTCTGCATTTATATTCTTCATATTTCTTTCCTCCTAAATAGTATAATTAATATTCTGAATTGTTGGATATTTGATCTGATTTCTGTACTCACACTCAAATGTCTGTATTGCCTTTTGAGGACTGCACTGCCATGACTTTCTGCATATCAGT
Source organism: Protopterus annectens (assembly GCF_019279795.1). NCBI lineage: Eukaryota > Metazoa > Chordata > Ceratodontiformes > Protopteridae > Protopterus > Protopterus annectens. Next base: position 823,010,731 of record NC_056729.1, read on the forward strand.
CCAAAGACGAAAAAACTTAACTAACTGTATCTGAAGTATTTCCTAATAATACCAAATCACTGTAAAGTTCTACATACCTCTTTAGCCTTGGTTCCCAAACCTTGTAGCATAGAAACAAGATGTGTTTGTACTCAAATGTACAGCACATTCTGAAAATTAAAAGAACGAGTTTGCAAGTATATGGCAGAGATTCATAAGCATAAGACAACCAATGCTTTATATAAACATATAGAAAAATAAAATACACATAGCTTTAGTTTCTTAGTTATTGACCAAGTACATACAGATTTGTGTGGTTTAATAGTTGAGGAAAATTTAAGTAAATGTGAATTAGAGTGGCAACTAACAGTGGCATAACTACGTTAGAAGCGCCCTGAGGCAAACTTTTCCTAGGCGCCCCAACATTCCCCCCCCCCCGGGAACCCAAGCCATCACGATGACCGAAGCCAAATGGATGGAACAAAAACAATTTTCAACAGAATTAAGCTGCAGATTAATATATTTTTGACAAGTGGTAGAGATATTTATAGGAACAGCATGGGTAAGGACATTTTGCCTTCTTTCATCTTTCAAGCAGAGTCATAAAATGCCAAAATCCAGCATATTGTTAAAAGTCTATCTTGGCATTCATTTTCAGTATCAAAAAAGAGTGCAGAAGGTTTGGATCCACAGACCTTAAATGGAATAAAACATAATTTAACAAACCAACCTCATAAAAAGCTGAAAAAGTTCAATAATATCAGAAAGTCTATGCTAACTGTGCCTCTGCACAATTATCCAGGCTAACCCTATGTTCACTTTAGAGCTGTCACCAAAAACAAAAATGCATCAAGGAGAAACTTGTTAAAATTCCCACCATCATAGCATCAAATTCCCTAACAACTTACCCTCTTGTGATCAAACTAGGAAGCCAAAATCTGAAAACAGCACAGGCTCATGGTTTCCACCTTTTGCTATGTTCTAACTCCATTCCAAATCTGTTTATGAACTCCACCATAATCCAACTGCCAAAGGCCGCATCCAGTAAGAAAATTAAAGACTACAGACCAGTAGGTAACCTAGATCCTCTAACAAAGTCCTTTGAAAAATTATAAACAAATTTGAAACAAACTCTTACTTGCATTTTAAAATATAACATCTGCACAAATAGACATCCCCCCGGATTCATGAAGCTCGGCGCAAGGCCGGTGTAAGGCTTGTGCCGGCCGTGCAGCGTATAAATGGCGTAGCAGCACCACATGCATAGTAATGAGTGTGCGCTGCAACCACAACCACGTGCATAGGGCACGTGCGTGAGTCCAGGGAGCCTAACTAGGTTGCGCTCGGAGGCGTGGCCAAGTCGGCAGACGATGAGCAACCTAAAGTGCTGAATCTTACAGCCCGCCTGCAATAGTAACCGTACCTATCAGTGTCCGTGGATAATGACACATATGCAAAGTATGCTACATAGTACCCGTCCACACAAAATGGAGAACCAAACATAAATGCACAAAATACAAAATGTTCCCATTCATGGAACAAATGATACTTAGAATACTGTGTCCATTACGTAGTGCACTGTCAGCAGTCATACCCAGTGGAGGTGTACTGCATCATGTCAGCGCGCCGCAAATACACACGACTAGCCCCATGGGCATGGTCACCAGCAGTCCCACAGTGGTAGTGATAGTACACAGCTGGGCAGTCGTGGCCATATAACAACCATAAAGAAACTAGACATCCCAAACACACACAAACAGATGTATAGTAAAATGTGCTATACACAGCAACGTAACCGTCGCATACACATAGGATGGCATATGCCGAATCGGAATATCCAGAAGCAGAACCCATGCATGCAAATGTAATACACAACAACCCCTTTATAGCACGTAACCCGCACCCATGTCCGAATGTCCACCTAATCCAGCTAGCAGCCCTGCGCAGCTGCACACCTACACAGAGCGGGTATACCCCATATGTAGTAGGAAGTATTGTCCTAGGCAGTGACAGGCATGCAAATATGTACCGCACATATGTCAACATCCCATCCCAGGTACTGAAACCCAAATGGCTGCATGTGAATGTGTCAGCAGAATGTGTACATCCCGCGTGTGGTTACTGACCTGTCGAAACCCCATAGGTGTTCACACGCCACGGTGTCCATAACTGTACACATCTGGACAAAGCAGTATGTGTAGCCACGGTACTGATGAGTAGCTATGCAGATATGCAAAACATAATACACAGGGTGGAACAGCTGTCCACCAAACAGGTCATCCCAGCAGGGTTGCCACATGTACAGATTGTCAAGGTGGGACATCACTCGTAGATATGTGTGGATTTGCATGGTAAAACACCTACGGCCAATGCAAAGGATAGAATAACACATATATGCCAGAATGAAAGGTTATTGCATAGCATGTGAATAGCTTAAGCTATCCAATATAATAGTCATGTGTACCAGATACAAAATGCCTGCAACATGCAAGTAGTAATGAAGGTAAGAAATACACTACTGTGTTAATATCACAGGACATATGGCATGTGTCAAGTGTTGACGCAGGACACAAATGTCTATAATGGGGCCTCCCCCGCAAAGAGGAACAAGTGCTAACCCTACCCCCCACTGAAGTATCGGCAGTATAAATACAACCCAATCACACACCAACACCACCGTCCAACCCAGGTAAGCAACAAAAGCTGGACAAAGACTAACACGATGCGTGCACAAATAGGGACACATGTAATCAGTGCTCTCACAACCTTCTACAGGTCACCGAATAATAGTATGTACAAACGCATGAAATGCTGTGAAGGATGTGTGGTAGTCCCCAGTATCACAGAGGTACGTACACATATACACTGTAACCAACCGTCACATATGTTCACTGTAACACAGCATACCCGCAGGTAATACAGAGTTCAGTCATGTGCTACATAAATATCCACATATAAATGACTACAGGGAATAGACAATTGTGAATGGGAACAACGCACAACATGGAATATGTATGATAACCAGCACCACCCACATCATTGTATGCCAACAGCATAAGCTATTGTCAGTTGTCCAAACACCCGTGTCTGTAAACACAGATTGAATATTATAGCAATAACCCACGCCTGGGTGTGGGTAATGCTAAATTTACCCACGGTTGGCGTGGTTTGCTCCCAAGGGTGAAGCCCGAGGGACCAAACAATGCCAACCGTGGGTAAATTTAGCATTACCCACACCCAGAAGTGGGTTATTGCTATTATACCATGACATTATTAAAGAAAAGAAACTATTACTTTTCTTAAATAATGGCATAGTATAATGCCTGTTTACTGCCCTTCCGCAGATGTCTGGCATCCGCGGCAGTTCTGATGTACTGCGCCTGCGCAGTACATCAGAGTTGAGCAAAAGCAATGGAGAAAGCAAGATCTCCATTGCTTTTTTTTTAGTGTCTCGCTATGTTAAATGAGTTTAACATAGAGAGACAGTTTTAAAATAAGCAACGGACATCTCCGTTGCTTATTTAAAACTGTCTCGCTATGTTAAACTCATTTAACATAGCGAGTCACTAAAAAAAGCATCGGAGATCTTGCTTTCTCCATTGCTTTTTAAAACTGTCTCGCTATGTTAAATGGGTTTAACATGGCGAGACAGCTAAAATAAGCAACAGAGATCTCCGCTGCTTATTTTAAAGTTGTCTCCATGTTAAACCCATTTAACATAGCGAGAAAGTGTTTTAAAAAAACGAGTTATACTAATGGAAAAAAGTCCAGGCGACCGGACCTTTTTCCATTAGTATAACTCGATTTACAACGGGCACGCTGGCCAATCAGCGTGCACGTTTTGGGGGGGTCATGGTATAATATAGCAATAGCCCATGCCTGGGTGTGGGTAATGCTGGATATACCCACGGTTGGCGTGGTGTGGTCCCGAGGGCGAAGCCCGAGGGACCAAACAAAGCCAACCGTGGGTACATCCAGCATTACCTACACCCAGAAGTGGGTTATTGCTATTATACCATGACATGTAAGAAAATAAACTATTAATTCCCTTACATAATGGCATAGTATAATGCTTGTCTGCTGCCCTTCCGCAGATGTCTGGCATCAGCGGCAGTGCTGATGTACTGCACGCCTGCGCAGTACATCAGAGCTGTGGGCAAAAGCAACCGAGAAAGCAAGATCTCCGTTGCTTTTTTGTAGTGTTCCGCTATGTTACATGGATTTAACATAGCGAGACAGCTTTAAAATAAGCAACGGAGATGTCCGTTGCTAATTTTAAAACTGTCTCCCAATGTTAAACCCATTTAACATAGCAAAACACTACAAAAAAGCAATGGAGAGCTTGATTTCCCCATTGCTGTCTTTTAAAACCTGTCTTGCTATGTTAAATGTGTTTAGCATAGCGAGACAGCTTTAAAGTAAGCAACGGACATCTCCGTTGCTCATTTAAAGCTGTCTCACTATGTTAAACCCATCTAACATAGCGAGACAGGTTTTAAGTACCGAGTTATACTAATGGAAAAAAGTCCGGGCGACCGGACCGTTTTCCATTAGTATAACTCGATTTACAACGGGCACGCTGGCCAATCAGCATGCACGGTTTGGAATAATGGGGGGTCATGGTATAATAAACATGGACAAACCGTGCCCATGTGCCTCGTCTGACATTCGTACACGGTCAGGGCAGTTCTGTACACTAGGCGGACAAGACCAAACCCAGAGCACCACAGGAACACCCTGACAATTAAAGACCTGTATGCGTTGAGACTATAAGCCTTTGTGCTCTGAATATCCCTGCAGTTACGCCATATGCATCCTGGGTCAAGAGCATTAGGGAATAGGGAATGTGTAACATGTAGTACCACACTTTTCCCAGCAGGAGAATGGATGCCTGTGACGTAAGTGAGTGCAGGGGGGGGATATGTTAATGTAGCTATGTACCATGGGTATGCATATAAATGAGACAGAACACCAAACGTGTAGTGGTCACAGCAACCAGCCAACGTGAATGCAGTCCTGTTTGAATTACGAGTATAGAACATATAAATGTGAACGTGTAATTAATGCATCTGTGCCGCAAAGACAGTTAGATATGTAAAGGTGAAAGTGTGTTTCGCATACGTCCGTTAACCGGATCAGAGATATGTTACTGGTACTGCCACAACTAATACAGGCCACGTAAGCACAAAGACTCAGTAAACATATGTAACCCAGAATACGGATATGCATGTGCGCGTAACCCACAATAAGGAAATGCAAGTGCGCCTGTGCGTGTGTGATCCGCTGACAGCAGAGTAAATTAATGCTGTTTCCCCCACGTTAGCTATACATGTCTCAAAACTGTCAGCCTCTGAAAGTATGGAACCGGACAATGCCATGCAAAGTACTGGTACAAATAGTGAGAAACACAAGATATGTGCTAAAACAAACATAGAAAGTGGATAGAATAACGGGTGTGTTAGTAGCAGGGATTGACGAAGGGTATGCATTCGTATCCTGAACTACTTGTCAGAAGGTGCCACCGTAAGTCTCAAATGAAATGCCAGCAGATTGCCAGATAGACACAGGTCAATGTAAAACACACCTAAGATAAAGGGTCAACCATCCGTACACTCTGCCAGTATCTGTACAGTGGAAAGGTATGGTATGGTTATAGATGTGTGTACACAGGTAATCCACAGACATTAACAAAGCAAGGTATGAAACGAGGAGTTTACATGTATATATGTACACACAACAGACCTATGTCCCATATATATGACACATGGATATAAATATGCCAAGTAATAGCTAATATGGGTAGTCAAACAGACATCCACGAATGGGGAATATACAGCAGCAGTCAAAATCATTGGCCAGAAAGTGACAGTCCAGCAAGTTCTACACTTTAAACATGCATATTGGTGTCCATTGTAGGACTCCAAAAAGTTATCCATTCGCAGTACCTGCAACGATTGACGTAAAGGAAGTGACAGATGCAAATACGAATCAGCTGTACATGCACTAAAATCAGGTGCAAGGGTGATGACACATGTGTCCATGAAATGCAGGACGTATGAACAGATATCCCTAGAGTGGGGAGTGCATATAAGTGCGTCCACATCCCAGTACCGCACACATTAACCATGTGTAATGTGTACCGTAGAGGGTTGCAGGCATGGGAACCTGGGTATGCAGAAATGGGCCTAGGTGTTGTTTGGCAGGGAATTCGTAGGCCCACCCCGTAGGAGGGATGTGGGTATAGCACATGCCTTTATTCTCAATAATGGTGCAAAGCATCCACTGGATAATGCGGAAAGCAATTTGGAAATATGTACAGCCCTATATTAGTGTCCTGTAGGCGATTCCCAAGGATGGACATACGCACGACCAAGATGGTACCCATAACTGGAAAACTATCAGAATAACACAGCTGCAGTAAGGCAAAGTACAGGAAATACAGATAGGGACTATATTATAAATACCCCATACAAAGTCAGACCATTGTGCGAATACTGGCGTAGCCATGAATACGGATGTTATGAGTGTAACGAATCATGCAATGGAAATAGCGGTCACTATCACCTACCGCACAGTCCGTAATGCCTAGACAGCAATCAGCTAGAAAGGCACATCACTATGTGAAATGTAACAAGGGCAAAGGCCAAACGTCAGGGCGTGTACACATAATGACAACAGGTCAAGGGTATGAAGGAGCTAACCTGTCCAAAATACATGTACTGAACTGGTGATACTAGGCGGACAGGTGAGAAGAAAGACAGCAGGACAAATGGGCAAACATGTATAAGTCATACAAAATGTGAATGACAACGTATGCCCTGCGAAGGTCAATGTGGAAGGTAATTAGACACAAAGGTAAAGTGTCCCCCAGGGTGTCATGAAGTGTCAACATAACAATTTCCAGACCCCCATAGTCGTACGTGAGCCCCGCCACTGACGGTAAGCGCAAATACGACACACACATATGGTACATGAAAGAACAATTAGTGTGGATAAGCAGATGTAGACCTGTGTGAGGAATACAACTGTCTGTGTGGGTGTGTCGTGCAAATACAAAGTAATGTCATGTGGGCTGTCATGCCGCCATACACTGTGTGTGTATTGTAGTCAGACAGTAGGTATGTTGTATCAGACACATACTCTGCAACTGTACAGATGTACGCAGACTGTGTAGAGTTATGCCTCATATGTTTGCTGTGTTCCATGTAACAGTAACAGTCCAGCACTCTCATGATAACTGACAACAGGAAACAATGACAAACATGTGATGAAGACACCAAATCAGACAGAAATGCCATACTCATGCATAACATATCACTGTGCTCACTATCAATGTTTGTAAGAGCAACATGTCATTACTGGCCCTGAGTGTCCCACTATCACATAAGGCCTTGTCCAGATATATGCTCCTTGAGGTGGAGTGTTATGAACAAAACAGATACATGTGTGTGGCAACATTATTATCCACTGCAAGATGATGAAATGTGCTGCAGTAGGAAGTGCAGTACTGTCCACAGGTATGTGCTGAAATGCAATTTAACAGCCGTCTACATGAATTACCTATATTGGCAACACCTGCACAGATGATTATAGTGGGACATACACACGACCATGCACACAGCTCAGATAGACATACACACATCATAACCAGGCAATGATACACAAAGTCTATGGCATGTACGAGTACAGTGACAGTATAGCAAGGATAGCTGTCTGCCAAGATATACAGCAGATGTCTGTAAGGGTGTGTAACACCTCCCAGAACATGGACGTTGCATGGACAATGTTCGGATTTGCATCGTACCACATTGCTATGTGTAAGCTGTGCAAATATGCCATACATGGGACAGACAGCTGTCCATGCAAGAGCAGCGCTATGGGCATAAAATATGTATATATATATATATATATATATATATATATATATATATATATATATACACATCGAGAGAGATACAGACAGACACATGTGGCAAGGCCGGTAGTGGAACCTACACATCACTACCCTATCACACCACAGCATGACGCACGTAGAGAACATGCTATGGAGGTCGCTAACCACAGCAGACACACAGGCAGTCCACTAGGTGCGTCTCAACATCCGCAAACACAGAGATGTCAGCAGGATATATGTGTGTTGCGAAGCATCTAAAACCATAACCTACGAACCCATGCGTCTGGGAGCATAGACACACACACACACACACACTTCTGGCAGGCATGGGAATTGACCTTACACCTACCTACCCTATCGCACGACAGTATGACACAATTACAGAATGCGCTACTCAGATTACTGAACACAGCACTGTCAGAGGCATACTTCTAGGTGGGTGACATCATCCGCAAAGGAATAGACGCTGATAGCAAATGTATGTGTTGCGAGGCATCTAAAAGCATCACTGCCTCTAGAGGCAGCTGAAAATACACACACTTGGAAGGGCCGGGAGTTGAACCTACACCTACCTATATGAACACACTACAGCATGATGCATTTACAGAACGCGCTACTGAGATTACTGAGTACAGCACTGTCAGAGGCATACTTCTAGGTGGGTGACATCATCCGCAAAGGAATAGAGGCTGATAGCAAATGTATGTGTTGTGAGGTTTCTAAAAGCATCACTGTCGCCAGAGGCAGCTGGAAACACACACACACTTGGAATGGCTTGGAGTTGAACCTACACCTACCTACATGAACACACTACAGCATGATGCATTTACAGAATGCCCTACCGAGATTACTGAGCACAGCACTGTCAGAGGCATACTTCTAGGTGGGTGACATCATCCGCAAAGGAATAGACGCTGATAGCAAATGTATGTGTTGTGAGGCATCTAAAAGCATCACTGTCTCCAGAGGCAGCTGGAAACGCACACACACACACCTGGAAGGGCTGGGAGTTGAATCTACACCTACCTCCATGAGCACACTACAGCATGATGCATTTACAGAACGCGCTACCGAGATTACTGAGCACAGCACTGTCAGAGGCATACTTCTAGGTGGGTGACATCATCCGCAAAGGAATAGATGCTGATAGGAAATGTATGTGTTGTGAGGCGTCTAAAAGCATCACTGTCTCCAGAGGCAGCTGGAAACACACACACACACATGCACCTGGAAGGGCCGGGAGTTGAACCTACACCTATCTACATGAACACACTACAGCATGATGCATTTACAGAACCCGCTACCGAGATTACTTTGCACAGCACTGTCAGAGGCATACTTCTAGGTGGGTGACATCATCCGCAAAGGAATAGACGCTGATAGCAAATGTACGTGTTGTGAGGCGTCTAAAAGCATCACTGCCTCCAGAGGCTGCTGGAAATACACACACACACTTGGGAGGGCCAGGAGTTGAACCTACACCTGCCTACATGAACACACTACAGTATGATGCATTTACAGAACGCGCTACTGAGATTACTGAGCATAGCACTGTCAGAGGCATACTCCTAGGTGGGGAATATCATCAGCAAAGGCAAGGATGCCGATAGGGAATGAAGACAGAGTGAGCAGTCACATAGCATGTTACTATCCCAAGGTGGATGTACAGTAACATGGCAGTGCTGCACTCGGGAATACTAACTATCTACGGAGCACTACATCACGAAATGGATACAGGATGCACCACAGACAGTACACCCTTTGAGAGAGCAACCAGTGTGTTTGATGTAGGCATCCATTGTGGCATAGCAACTATTTATAATTCGGCTGGATGGCCACCATGGCTATGCAGGATGTTAATGGTCATGGCTACATGCCTAGTATCAGACGTCGGTGCCAAATGTACTGTGTGTCCATGAATGGCGTACTGGGCATGCTCACACATTTAGCATTTGCAAAGTGCAAACATGCATACACATGGAGTGTAATCATGAAAGGGCAGAGTGTGGAACGTACTGTGTGTCCACCTACACAACAGCAAACCGGACATGCTCACACACTTAGCGGTTGCAAAGGGGAAACATGCACGCACACGGGGTATAATCACAGAAGGGCGCAGTGTGCAATGTACTGTGTGTCCATCTACACAACTGCTTACTGGGCATGCTCACACACTTAGCATTTGCTACGTGCCATCCAGCATGCAGACGGAGTGTACACACAGCAGGTCACGGTAAGGTAAACATGTCAACACGCACAGGGTGGTCACACATGCAGTTACTCGTACACACACAGAGGACATCACAGGTGTCACGGGTGCATGTCAAACATGTACACACTGCAGTGAACACTGTAGCTGTCATGCCAGCACCATGTCATCGGTGCAGCACTAAGCCTCACAGTCCAACAACAGCATGTGACATATGTCCACAGGTCTGTATAGCAGTGTACACCAGTTGTGCAGAGTACACATGTACTAACAATGATCCAACATGTGTGATGTAGTCCACCCATATCAGTATACATGGACAGGTCGGCTCCACACATACCACGGCCCTGACACAGCTGTGACACATGACCGCTGCTGTACCACAATGAACAAACGTCTGGATATGTCATACATGTGATTGTCTGGATGTGTGCATGGATTGCACACATGACACATACAAAGCCTGTGATGTACCACATGCATAACACTGGTGTACACAGTGCTACACACATGAATGGAAGGTGGACCAATGTCTGTGGAATGCTCCCACTACAGGGTGTAGCAGTTTTGACTGGGACACATACCCTTGTATTGTTTGCCTGTGACAGCTGTGATACCATACCACAGTCCATGTTTTATGTATGTCAACACACATGTCAAAAAGTAGCAATGCATACACACATGGCAACAGGAGACACATGTGACATGTGTACTGTGCATGGAGCAGCCATGCATGAGCAGTGGCCGATGTCCATAACATAGTTGCAACAACCTACCACATGCATACCCATCATAGGGGCTGTTATACGGTGGCATAGAAACAGCACGTATGGAGGTATGTGTGTACATAATGTGTTTAAACACCTGTCTACATGCATGTGTGCAGGTGGTGGCTCACAGTTGTGTCACACACCATCCTACCCTGCCATGTGCATACAGTATGCTATGTCACTGTTACATGACAGTGCTGACATAATGCATACCCAGCGGTCAGGTGTTATCGACTGTGTGTCACATGGCAACTGTAACACCTACCACCTCCCAAGTGCATATATCAGCACATCTGCCGGATACAGTGTTGGTACACATAATGCACTATATACTGCTGCATGCCTGCACACGTATCATATGGCGGGTGTAGTATTCCCAGCACTGACATGTGTGCATGAATGTGTGCCCATGTATGCCACATATCGGGGGGAATATGTCCCATGTGCTACACATCCCTGTACACAATAGTAGAGATCTGTACATACCTCAGTGTGGGGAGCATGAATTTGGATGGTGCAGTACATGCAACACGTTGTCTCTCTGTGTACACATGTGTGGTCACCACAATGTGTGTGTGTCTACATGTTTGTATGTCTGCTCCTTGGTGTCAGGATGTATGCTAATATACTGTTGTGAACGAACACTAACCACACATGATGACTATCCCGTACTGGTGCTGCATTGCACAACCCTGTTGATGCCATAGGTGTGAGCCATACTGGCTACCTGTGCATGTCCGCTCCCTGTGACATGGCGTGTGGGTGCATAGTATTGTGAGGGTGCTGACCACACAGGCATGTGTCCCCATCTGCACACTATGGGGTGTGCGTCATAGTGGTGTACACCCTGTGATTGCGACCATGTTCCTGTACTGTTACAGGGTCCTACTGCTGCACAGCATGCCCCACAGCTGACAGGTGACACCTGAAGTCAGTGGCCATCACGCTGTGTACGACACCTGCACCATGTCACCATACCTGTAGTGTGTCCTGCTATGTATGTGACGTCTCTGTCCACTGTAGCCTGTGGCACCGACAACATGCGTCAGGTGCAGTATATGTGCGGACATGTGTGTCATGTAGGTGTCCAGGCAGGTTGCGGGTACATGTAGTATGCTGATATTGCCAGATGTGCCTGTGAGTAATCCACAGCTACACGTGGGGGACCGATAACAGTGCTCCCTTTAGGCACATGCGAGTACACCATAGGAGGGATTCAGGGTATCAGAACCAACATGGTGCTACACATGTAACCGTCACACATACCATGAACACATCACAATGCATGCTGCACCTGCACTGCATGGTATGTCTGCTGCATGTTGACAGTACACAACCCACATCACATACGCATCTGTCAGTATTCATACACAACCACTGCAGCATACACATCCCACGCTATGCATACACAGGTATCACATACACCTCTCACTATCCTGTCCACCCTGTGCATCAGAATATATTTGCATAACCCTGCACCGATGGTGTGGATGACAGGGATGTGGCAGAGGCTTCATCATATGCACAGGGTGATATGTTTGCCAGGGGCATAGGCTGCACCAATGGATAACATCATGTGTGTGTGTAAGGGCCGGTGAGTTTACTGGACATGTCTGTGCAGAATGCATGTGGATGTGATGGAGACCTACAGTTGTGTCTGCTGTGTGTGGGTATGTGTGTACACAGTTCAGCCATATGTGATGCCTACACGGGGTATAATTGACAGCCCCAGATTGTACAGTGCTGGTTGTACAGCTCACTGTGTCCATCCACGGCCACGTGACCTGTGCCTGCCTGGGGTTGCACGGGCACTACCAGGTGGAGGTACAGAGTGGCTACTGTCCAATGACACATGTCCACTGGAACCGTGTCCACAATGGGACTGGCCAGGGCCACGTCCACGTGGCCTGCTGTGTCCTGGTGTGGACAGTGCAGCACCAGCTGCACTGCTACTGCTACCTGCACTATGTGAGTGGGCATGAGAGGTGGCATGCACACGTCGACCTACACTAGGTGGTGTTGCTGGCCTACGCCCACGTGTCCTATGCCTCACCCCTACCAGGTGTTCCAGCACAGACAGCTCATGCTCGCAGATTGCCATGCCTCGGTCGAGGATTCCAACCATTTCACCTAATCGCCTATCCAGTACATTAGCAATCTGCTGTTGAGCATTTGCCAATGACTGGATGTTGTATTCAGGGTACAGATTGCAGCCCTCTGCAGCCTCTGCCCTTCTTGGTTCTGCCGTTCTGCACGTGCCTGTGCCACCATTACAGTCTGGAACATGCATCTGGTGATACCAGCTGCTGTGCCCTGTACTGAAAGTGCATGTCTGCCAGAGGTCCTCCTACGAGCAGCACCAGCCACATGCCTGTGTGGCACATCACCAGTCATTACACTGGCAACATGGTGTGTTGTCACACCTTCTGTAGCCACCACACATTCCTGTTCAATGCCAACAGATGCTGACTGTCCTTCCTCTATGGGCAACGGTGATGTGGTATGTGTTGGCATCAGAACCGTGTGTGGGGAAGAGGGGGACATAGGTGGGATGGTAACCAATGGCACAGATTCAGCCCCTGACAACCCTGCCTGTACCTCATGCATATGTTCATCACCACTAGTATCTGTGGGGACACTAACATCAGATGGACCGCAGGAGGGTAACGCACCTACACCACCTGTGAATGCAAAGACATACTGTAAGGTACATTACACACAGACACACACACACAGACACACACACACACACACACACAGACACACACACACACAGACACACACACAGACACACACACAGACACACATAGACACACCATGCATGTGATATTTCAGATGGCATGCAGCATTCCTGCACTACAGCACAGGGAATGCAGCTCAGACATTAATAGTGTTAGTATGCATACCACCCTGGGGTGCACACTACATCAAGCAGGTGTCATATCAGTAGGCATGCAGTGCACACAATCATGGTAATTTGCATGCATCACCGTGATACACCATGTGGCCACAAACAGGTTAACAGTACACATGGCTGACGTTACCTTGACATGTAATCTGCTGACATGTGCAGTAACATGTATACATGTTTGACACAATGGTGTCCTGACACATGCACAGCATCATAATGGGCTTCACAGTGCAGTGTTGTGTGTACAGCCTACAGATAGAATGCATGTTTAGCAAATGTGTATGTGCAGGTGTGGTTAGTGTGAGCCATGTACATAGCTATACAGTGTGGAGTACAGGCACTGTGCCATTGCATGGCAACATGACGCATGTATGTTGCTGTGCAATGCATAACATGGATGCATTGCATTGTCATGACTGCAACACAGTCATGCTGTTCCACAGATCGTATATGGTAGACATCGGTGACACCTCCGGTGGCTGCAGACAGGCATTCCGGTTGTCCGGTGTAACACATCAAATGTACAAGTGGTCCACTACGGCTATGATTGCACTATGTGTGGACAATGTGCAACGGGGTCTATCCACATCAGATGTACTGTGTGGCAACATGTCTGTGGCTATCACCCATGGCCATGTGTGAACGGGTCTTGGACAATTGTGTGTGATGGGCATCTTGTACACATGTCTGTGGTGTCCCATGTGACATACACCCATACATGTCAGAGGTGTCACAATCCACAGGGCTATGCAGACAACAGTGTGGATGTTTGTTATGTCGGGTGTAGGTCATGTGATGGTGTGACAATATTGCAGACAGAACACCACAAGCTTGGGACATGTCGGGTGGCATGTCACAATGTGTGCACACAATGCAGGGGCATATGTCACAATGGTGACACCTGTGTGCTGCCCATATCACTGCTCACTGTGTGGTACTGTGTGCATACCACAAACGTTGTTCCAATGCATACTACATATGCATCCATTGTAGAACACCTCCACCATTGTATGCATAGCTGACCGCACATATCACATTGACAGGTACTGTGGTTTCATGCCGGTGTATAATAACGGTTGTATCTATTGCACATGGGTGGCATGTGTGTGTGTCTGGTGGCACAACCTGTATGACATGACTGGAACAAAACCCAGGTGTGCATGTTATACCTGGCCACATGGCAAATAACTCTACACTGTAACATGCCTGATACTGACAACAGTCTCACCTGCGACGGACCCATGTCTGTGCGACACACCAGAGGTACCTGTATAGGGGTGACACAACAGTAGAAACATTATCCATGACTGCATGACAGCCACAGTTCGCACTGTGCATGTGAACACATGTACCTGTGTGATAGCATATGGTATGCACACGTCTGCATACACAACATAGCATACTGTAGTATGCAGCTTGTGTGCCCATATACCTGGCATGTGTTGTTACTTTACATGATGTACAGTGACACCTGCAACTACAGTGGATATCTTACTCATATGCAGGACTGACTTACCAGGCAACTCCAGGCTCGTTGGTTGGGAGACACCCACCTCCACGATGGCGGCTAGTGTTTCTGCATGCTGTTCCCTGGGTGTCCCCAGAATGGCCAGTAGCTCCTCTGTGTGTGTGAGTGGGGGCTGGGTTGGTGGCCCACCACCTGTTCCACCTTGTTCTCTGGCGATTGCAGTGGCACGCTGTTTCGCATGCCGTATCAGGTCCATGCAGTGTCTGCCTACCTGCTGGTAGGTGCGGTTGTTGCCACCCACGCCATTCACCCTCCTGCGTATATCTTGCCACAGGTCATCCCGCTGCTGAGCATGCTGTGGCACATGGCTGAACAGCACGTCATAGTTGTCATGGAGCAATGGTATTATGACTTCATCCTCCTGGCGGCTGAAGGCTGGGAGTCGTGAACGTGGCATTATCTGTAAGACATAATGATGGTGACAGGTCACATTCACACTGATGTATTGGCATACCGCTGAACATACATTGCTATGACATGTACAACATCTGCACAGTAATCTCCGAGAAGCATCATGACACTGACACAGCTGACATGTTGCTGTCACACCTGTCACACCGTTATGCAGTGGATATCATATCATATCTCTGTGTCAACTCATCACAGTGTACATACTCCATGTAGATGGTAACTTGCTGTGGACATGTGTACTTGCCTGCACCTGTGTTCTTACCAATCTGCACTTGGCTCGATGTGTCCACAGTACTAATGTTCATCTGGATGCTGTGTATATGTCACATAGCATCACAGATGCAGCCGTTATGGATGTCAGCAGTGACACTGCACACATGCACATGGACACCTGTACATGCATCTGTTTTGCCATATACATCTACTCAGCACTGTACAGGTGTTGAACATCCTGCCATGGCTCGCCTGTATTGCACATGTGATACACATGGGACAATGTCTATTCATATGACATTTGCAGGGATGGGCAAACATAGCATGTGTGTGCACATTTTACACGCTGTCACACAGCAATTGTGACAACACAAGGTGCATCAGTGCCACATTACTGATCCAGTCAGTTGATAGTGCATGTACCATGTGGCCATCGCACCATGTATGACTGTGATGACATGTGCAGCCTTAATGGACAGGGTTGCATGGTCTGGTGGGGTATATCACATATATGGCACAGGGATGTGTCCATCCTGTGGAATACCAGTATTAGGACGGTGGCTGTCCATTACATATGTCATTTATATAGGTATATGGACATGTCGCATGTCCATCATCATGGTGTAGACAATGTCCTTCTGCAAGGTAGTCAGCATGCTGCATGGTGGGGGGTGTGTATTGTGCATGCTGGTATCGCACATCCATGCATAAACATTACCCCTGACAGGTGCTATGTGCTGTAATATTGTTCAACACAGTGCTGTATATGCCCGCACGGTGATATCCTGTGCACATGGATGGTACCCAGTGCCTGCTGTCACCACCATGTCGGCAGGTGCACTGCACAGCACCATCCCTTCCACAGTGACCATGGTGTTGGGCACAGCCTAGGTATTCATTTATGGGCACGGGGATGTTCACATAGCGGTGACAATGCTGGTATCATCCATCAGATCGTACACTTATGACACACATCTCACACACACAGCCCATTCAGTATGTTGTTCGCAACACTGACACAGCTATACTGCTAGGTCAGGTCCATTCCCAGCCGTACATACACAGATGCATAACATTCCTCTCTGTGGCATGGGCTACAATGATGGTGGGGTTCAACACATACCATGTTCGACTGTAGCTGGCGCTGATGTTCTGTGCACATGTCAACACATTAACCCTGTTCTACTGTAGCCAGCGGTGATGTGCTGTGCACATGTCAATGCTGCACATTGTGTTGATGTCTGTCTGTCAACAGGCCACTGGTGGAACACGCGAAAGTATTTGTAATCAAATATACATGCCGCCCTGTACAGCTGTACTGCTAACATCTCATGTGCTAATGTGTCATGGACATGCACACCTTACCCGGAAAGGTGCATTGCCACCCTTACTCATCACCTCTTGTGGGTTGCTATTATCCAACACCCTATTTGTATCGTATGGTCAAGCTATGCACCTGTGCAGGACATGTGAGCATGTAATGCGCTACTGATTACCTTTGCACCCAGGTACACTGGCAGTCATATACTTCACAGCTTGCTGAAGGTACGACAGGTGTTGTACACACTTAACACACATATCCTGTGGGACATGGTCGTATGGACAGGCATGTCCCACCTTCACGTACCAGTGCTACCCCTATATGACGGATATGTCGTACATGTGGCAATACAGCAACTGTCACATGTACTCGTGAAATGCTCCCCTACCAACGTACGGCGGTACAGCCTGTGGGTGATGTGCGTCTGCATCCATGCTGTGCCCATAGCTGTCAGTTGTACATCATTATGTGCAATGTACCTCATTTGGTGTTCTAACAGGTGCATGTTCATCAAGGTTCCACATTGGAAGGGTCTGTCACACATTCATTGTTGTACACGAATTACATGCCAGCCATGGCTTAATAGATGGGAATCATAGTAATTCAGTGGGATATCATATTTATACATGAGAGCAGCGTATTTCAGCCATCATATACCCTTCCTAGTTGACACTGTTAGTCGGCCAGTAGTAGGTGTTCTACGATCGGCACATTAGTCACACAGTACGAGGGCTACTGTTACCCATTCTGGGGACAGGGTGCTGACAGCTGTGGATGGGGGTGATGCTGTCGACAACCATGACTGCACCTGACGGTCACGTCTGGATGTGTAACATTCACATCACACACCTACCATCACGTAGTACCACATCATCTGCAACAATGGACATTCCTGCAAGAACAACATATGCAATATGGCTGTATAACCACTGTAGGCACCACTGGTGGCCCCCAGCATGGCAGCCAACATCACCAGTGTATATCCCGCAGACTCATGGGTTACAACATTCACAACACACCAGTCATGGATGACTCTGTTGTGAATCACAATGCAGTTCCACACATCATGTTACACAAGGCATCATGCACTGAGATGTTGCGGATGGGTGAACACCTCTGCAACTCAACATACGCACACATGACTCATCACCCGGTACAATATATCTCACATACATCATGTTATTGTGACTGTCCTGTGATGGCAAGACACAGACTACGTGTACTGGGACATGCAATGGCTCACCGGTGTTATAGCCCTCTGGGTATGTGTCTAGCCATGGTGTACATTCAGCATTGGTCTGGACACAGGAACACTGTACATTGACCTACTGTGTTCCTACAACAGTTACCTACGCTCCTACTGTTATTGTACAGGCATGTGGTATCTGACCGCTATGACAGTCCAGGTCAAACACAATGCTGTGGCATGCATGACCTGCAGCCATCAGCCTGGGGTGTAGAGCACACATGTACATCTTCACATGCTATGCTGCCTCTCTGGCAGTTTCACATAACTGTCACTGGCAGGGCTGTAACTGGCAGGCACGACATGGGGTCATGTGGAACAATGCTTGCATCTTCCACTGTGATGCACACAAGTGAGGCACACATACTATTGCACCACTCACATATCTCTGCGGTGACTGGGACCTGCCTCCATGCTCTGCTCAGAACACCTGCGATTACGGATTGTACACGGACCGTACCTTTCAGGCACATACCTGGACCGGAACACCCACAGATGAGGGGTTCACACATCACACAGTGTTTTGCACACATCCTGGATAGTTGCTTAGCACAATGCATCATAGGTGCTCCATGTGCAGATAACTGTGTTTGTGACTGCTATACACATTGTAACAAGCAACAGAGTCGACATTGTACACCACAGGTTACATACCTTCTGTGTTGTTATAGTGTACATTGGGCCTCAGACAGCTACTACTGCTGTGTGCTGACAGTAAACCACACTTCCCTGGGATAGACACAGGTTACATACCTTCTGTGCTGTTATAGCGTACATTGGGCCTCAGACAGCTACTACTACTGCTGTGTGCTGACAGTAACCCACACTTCCCTGGGATAGACACCCATGTACCTACACATGCTTGAGTCATGCACTCCGCTCAGCTGGATAAAACAATACACAACACATACCATACCTACACTACCCTTAGCATAAACACTACCTCCATGTGACTGGTGTGACACACCTGGGGTTATCCCCTCTTTGGTGGATTCAACACATATGCTACATGGCCTTGCTAGCCACATCCTGGAAACACACCCATCACAGCATACACGGAACATGTGTACTACAACAACTACTACAGACGTCTGCTGACAGTGGTTGTTAACATCATGACACCTGAGCAGATGGACACTGCACATACATATGCTGACACATACCACAGTGCACTTCAGTAGTATGTACACAATTGCAGGAATCATGCTATTCCACACAGAGACATGGCGGTACTGACCAGTTTACAGACGCCACTGTGGTGGTCATGTTCCATGCACATATGATGTACAACCACAGGTACAGGCTGTTGCACAGTGGTGTACATTCACATGTGTGGGGTGCATCACTTGTCAGCCATGGTGGGTCCTCAAGGTCCATCATCACATACTCCAAGGCTAGCTACCTAAACATGACTGCCGCACATTGCGGTGTGGGGCCTCAGGCATTGTGGTGGTATGTCGGTATTCTTTGGCAACATCCACATCTGATGTCACATACAATAGTCAACCAAGCAATGCAGACCGAGGTACTGTTGGCAACGTGCCAGGCGATGGCGTACTTACCGACAATACACCCTCTCACTCACTACAGGGTCGCAATCTGTACATGAACATCGTAGTGTCCCTGTGGTCACATACACAGTACTGACATACACACGATATGTCCTGGGACACTGGCCCAATGTCACCTTCCAATGTCCCTGGCTGTAATGTCCCACCAACCTGTTCAGTATATGTCTCCACACCAGGCCACTATATTCACTGCTAGCCTTTTGTCGGACATTGTAGACCCTGACTGCCGCACAGCGGCATTTATCGCACTACACACAGGTGGCACTGCATTGCATGAGTGGGACTATAGTCATACACTCCTGACTGGACCATTCTGCATGGCAATGGGGTACATCATCAGGAACGTGATTCCCACACACATTGATGGCCTCCAGTCCTTTCCTAGCACCCGGGTTGGGCTTGTGAATGCCACAGCAAGGCACATACACATGCTGGGCACCTGTCATACAGTTGCTAGGGCAGTTGAGGATGGTACGGAGGCCAACACATCATACGTTGTCCTCACATTGCCTTTCAGCACCATTCCACATTCTGGTATTGACAACATACACATCCACCTGCACATCATACCCTGTGTCTCAGGATGTTATGCTATGTGGCTCATGGACAGTAAACACAGTGGTGCCAGCATACCATAGTACCTACTACATGTCAGGTACATATTGCATTACACAGTCCTCAGTCATACGGCCCCTCATGTTCACTATATGCTTACATACAGAACATGCTGTCACAGAGTACTGTCCATGCCTAGATTTCCAACACCTACGTACCAAGCGCCATTATTGCTCCACCAGCTCATACTGATACCAACCATATGGGTGTCAGTGTAACGGATACTTCATATGAGTATCATGGCATCAAGATGCATGACACACGGTGCATGCACATCACCTTTGCATAACAACATTCACTCACTGACTATCACATGGATAGTGGTCCCCTACATACATATCACATTGTACATGGTTGCAGTACACACATATGCCACACACAGTCCTGTGGTTACCATATTACACTGTGGCATGGATATCCTTCTGCAAGGCCACACCTATCTGTACTGTGTGTGATGCTGGTACATAGGTTCATAGGTTCATAGATTAGTACTAAGCGAACTGCTCTTGCGAGCCACTTTAAGCTTAGCCAATTATCCCTTGTAAGACTCAAACCCTGCACCTTGTGTTTGTAAGGCAAACACCTTAACCATTAGGCCACCCTCCCTTCCCCATAGGTAGCCATTGTACCTGTGAACTACACACATCTACACACAGTCAAGGGTACAATACCACATTTATGGTGTACCTTCAACAACAGCTACAGCTTTACATGGCACAACATTGACATGCCATGATGTTTACTGGGCTCAGACAGTTTACATATGCGGATGACATATGGACAACACATCTGTACACATCGGCATACCACATACTCAGGGGTGTCTTCTTCTGCTCTGACACGGCCCATGTCCACCACATTATTGATGCATATACTCCTCATACATGACATCTGCGGTGGGCACTGTGAACGACATGCTCCTGGATATGTGCACACACACACCACACTGCATGGGCTGTGCTTCTGTGTTACTTCCACAAACCTAACACACACCATGCTGTGGAACATAGGTCCTGTGTACATCCTGCAGGGACACACAGTAGCACTGTTCATGTGATACCTCCCTTGCTGTTTGGGTGACACATGTAGTCCTGGTATCACCACAGCAGCTGTACTGTGTAGAGGTGCAGTTGACACCTGCCTCTGCTGTTCACAGGACACTACCATGGAGAGGTGACACTACTGTGTACACTGCACATGTGCTTACACATGGACTTGCCAGACTGCATTGTAGCCCACTGTGCACCTGTGCAGCTACTACAAGTCCTTTGTGCATGGTTACTTGGTGTCCCTTCCATTTAGAGTAGCTATCATGCTACTACTATGTCCCATACCTACAGGCCATATGTATCCTGTTATTGTACATACCAATAGGCGATACCTGTGTTATGTATGATATGCCTGTGATACTGTGTAGGATATCTGTCATATCTACCTAGACAACTATACATTACACATATTTCACATAGTATCCCCTAATGCAGAGCATACTTGCACGTCGGCCACACCTTACATATGTCATCAACGGTATATGCTCATACACATGCGTGCTGTGACAGTATACATACATGTACTATCCCCTGCTATGGCACTTCCTTGTTGGACATCCACTGCCAGCAACAGCGTGTGGTATGGCATTGTTCACTTTCATGCCCTCCTGTAGCATCCCTTGTGGTGTCTCTGCTGTGTACATGATGTCCCACTGCTGTACACATGGTTTCTACAAGCGTTGGTATGCTCAGCAAGACATCACTACATAACTACCTTTCACCACTTTCTGCATTACGGACAAGTGTAATTAATTACAACCACCATTCACATACAGTACAGCTTATTAATACAGATCATGCGTTACACAACCTTACATATCGTGTGTTCTACATACCTTGTTGGTGTTTCGTTCCGTTTATTGTTTTGCCGTTAACTTTTGTTTGCAGTACTTTCGGTAGTTCAACGCTGTTTGAGTATGAGCATACGGTTTGAATATCTTGAGAGTCATCCTTATATACGTCGATACCTGCAACATGTGAATTCAACCTGCCAATTGCTGTTCCTCAGTGAGTAATTATGTGCATATCACCTGTGCATCTACTCCATTCGGAAATTACGCATCGACACTGGGGTATAATTGGATTCTCCCCCGGGCATTGGCTATTTGCCCTATCTTCGTGGAGATGGTCTGTATTGTGTTATGTTATGTGTAACTGCAACTGCTATGCATAGGGACAAGTATATTCTGCATTCATGTCACCCGTGGAGTGTGTGTGTGACAGGTGTAGTATTTGGTTCAACATGTGGGTGTACCTGTCCTGCCGACGAATGATAACGGAGTATTGCATTCAAAACCTGTACCATGGCTGTTGTTTTCCTTTATACAATGCATGCAATTATGCATCCACCTTTAATTGTGTCTCCCATGCGATATGTTGTGGTTATGCAGATGTCATTGACTGACTGTATGTTTGTGCTGCTATTACGGTTTGTATTCCTTTAATATCTACACTGGGGGATATCGGTGGTTGTACGTAATGGATATGGTTTGTGGGCCTTGCATCTCTACATAAACAGTATAGTTGTCTGTGTGCTCCATCCCTACTTGGAGAGTTAACAGTTAATAGTCTTTTGTTATGGGAGTGTAGGTTGGGCTGTTGTTAATTGGTTCCGATATTGTCTGCAGGTGAGCTTGCTGCATGTATACCTCCGTAACATATGTGGTATATCAGCGGCTATGTGTACGTGACAACTATCCCTTGTCATTCTGTACCAGATATTTGCAGTCATTGTGGTCATGTTGTTGGAATAGCCTGTTTGCCAGTGGTTGCCACATATTCGAATGGAAATTGATTGTTTGACACTTGTGGAACACACAGCGGTGTTTACGGGCCAACACGTGGCCACAGTCAGTACTGGGGTAGCACATACTATTTTCCGCGATACATACCTATTGCTGTGTGACTTTGTCAACGTAACATATCAGTGTCGTACATACAGGCATGACTATTACATACGTCTTTTCCATTTCTTATGGGGAATATTCCTGTGCTACCATCTGGAACATATTCACTTTGTATCGTTCTATGTCAGGACACACCTAGCCAGGGTGGGGCTGTCACTACTACTCTGGGACTAGTAGTGATCATATGCCTGAGGCTAGTTTACCGTATGCCTACACCTAATATTCTGCTCTGCCTCTAACTTGGCACCAACATACACATGTTGCAGACACACACACATTACACTCACACAGCGACACACATGGCACCCTCAACGCACACGTACACATACTACGGCACTCACGGGGATGGTTGCACACAGTACCTACATGGTCCACAACACCGGCAGCGGTGACTACCTCTCCCTTCATATCATCATACTATTACACGCACATGTACTGTTACAGTACTGTGTTCTGTTGGTCTTTCAGCCTCGCGGTTATATATATCGGTATGTTACATGTTCCATGGTTGGCGGTATCCTATTATTTTGAACCTCCCGAATGTTCAGATTGTCATTGCACTATCTATACTATTTACAGATATCGCTGGATACATCTCAGTCACCTTATATCCTTCTAATTCCCTTTCTTATCTGTATTATATATATGTATATGTGTACATATTTATCTATATATATATATATATATATATATATATATATATATATATATATATATATATATATATATATATATTTATATGTATACATCTTGTGGCGAACATGGCAGGCACACAGCAACACCATATGCTGTTGGACTTACGTACTGTTCAGATGTTGGCGTTACATGTTTCACTGGCTGTTGGGTTTACAGTGTTTGAGGGCTGCCTATGTTGGAGTCACACATAAGGCCACCCATACATTACAATTTACAGGTGGTCATGTTTGTGTGCCGTCCATTTCACTGTGTGTGCAGGTGGGGAGGTGTCAGTCCATGGGGCCTACGCTGTCAGAGTATGTGCTATACGTTCCCTCTTTGCCAAGGCGTAGGCATATTGGGTACGCCTCCGTCTGCCTACTGGGGCTGGCACAGTGTGTTCATGGTCTGGAACCCTCTGTGCCTGGACTGGCCTTGGCAATTGTGGTGGGCTTTGTGGCCCTTCACCATTATGTCCCTGCAGCAGCTGCTTCCACAGGATCATATTATGTAGCATGGCACATACTATGAATATGTGGGCACATGTGCTTGGAGAGTACTGCAAGGCTCCACCAGATGTATCCAAGCACCGGAACCGTGATTTCAGCATCCCGAACACATGCTCTATGATTATTCTGGTTTGTGCATGTGCCTCATTATGGTGTTCTTGCATATGTGTGTGTGTGCATTTCTGATGGGAGTCATCATCCACGGCTCCAGTGCATAGCCAGCATCCCCCACGAGATGGCCTTGTGGGATGTCCCCCCTGACAAATACCTGATACAGCTGTGAGGCATGCCAGATATGGGAGTTGTGGTAGCTTCCAGGGCTGCCAGCACACACATCCATGATAATGCCCTGGGCATTGCACACGACCTGGCAATTGATGGAGTGGAATCCCTTGCGGTTTATGTAGAGTCTACCCTGCTCACCAGGTGGTGACTTGATTTGTATGTACGTACAGTCTATCGCACCCAGTACCTCCGGGTATTGTGCCGCACGGTGGAAGTGGCGCATATTGCTAGCCAAATCCTCCTGAGATCTGGGGAAGTATATATGCTCATTGGCATGTGGTAACATGGCATCCAGGAACTGGTGTAGTACCCTGGATGCTGATGCCTGTGAGATGCCCATTATATCTCCAGTTGGCCTTTGAAAGGTACCTGTGGCCAGTATTCGCAAGCTTACACAAACCTTTGTGTCCACTGGGATGGGTTCCCCTCTGTTGTTTCTTGTTCTCAGGTGTGGCTGGCACAGCTCCACTATTTGCTGTAACATGTCCCTGTCCTCCCTGTAACACTCTACTATCTCCAGGTCATGTAGCCCCTGGTAGGTTACCCTTGGTCTGAACACTCTCCTTCTCCTCCGAGGCCTGCGGTGGTTGTCGGCATCCTCCTCCACAACACCGTCTGTCTCTAACACATGCTGATGGATCACAGCTATGGCAGCACCCAACATGTACATTTTAAAAGTTCCCTGTGTGTTTACACCTATGGTGCGGTGTTTGGGAATACACGGCTGTGTGTTGTGTGCATTCACACTTTATACTATTGTGCTGTGCACACCGATGATGCCATAGGGTGTGTTTGTACGGCCGTATATAAGGGTTATCTTCCATGTTTTACCAATGGAACTACAACGGTGTTGCCTTTGGTGTTGAATTACTCTTGCCTGCCATGGATTACCTTTCGACCTTCCCTTACTATTTCTGCATGTTGCACCTACCATTTTCTGGCATGCATCCTGCAGAGCACTGTCATGTGTACTTTCATGGACATGGCATATCATGTGTTTTGTGTGCTACTGCCGTTGTGCTGCCAGTCTGCTTTGCTCTGCTGTGTCAGGTCTTCTGTCTTTGCAATCTGCTACCTCCCCTACTTCCTTTGCATTCATATGCCTCCCCTATCCCGTTTTGCAGGTTTCTGCATGCAGAGTTGTCAGCTGCCGTCGATTGGCCTTCGTGGGATGATTAGTGTTGATTGCTCATTAGTACTCCGATTACACTTCTTCCGCATTTCCTTATATTCTTCACATCACCTTCCTGTTTCCGATATTGTTTGCAGGGCGTGCATCACATTACTAGGTTTCGGGAACGTTGTCATCCTCGTACACATGCACTTTTGCGCGCATTGTGTGCTCTCAGCTAAACTATTACCCCACACCCCGGTCCTGCAGCTTTGATTAGCGATATACAGCCCAGGTTTGCTGTGCTCCAATGTGCTTACTGCTACAGTGGCACACCCCTCTGCAGATGTCATGTATTCCCTCTGAGCCACTCCTCGGTGTTTTACCACTGCGCCGTTTAGTACAACCTTACTCCGGCGGGACATTTGCGATTCAGTATTATCTGCCTCATTTGCATGGCATTGACTACTAATTCATAGTTACCATGCCGAAGACTGCCGCGAGTCCTTGGCAACCCTTGCACCGTGGTTGTGGCGTTCCATGCATACCATGGTGTATTATGCTGTGAACCTGATGTCTATTATGCTGCTATTTTATAACATTGTTATATTATTTCATTATATTGCACCTTCCGCACACATGTCCTGCGGTTCTGATGTGAGTTACTGTGGACATGACATTTAAGTTGTTATTTACGTGTTGTGCATCTTTTCTTTTGCCATTGTCTGTGTATTTTGCCATTGGCGTATGTTAACAGTGTGATACCTGGGTCTGACACTCTTCCATTACTCCGATGTTATGTTTGGGAAAATGTAAACCGTTTTTTTTGGTTTACATTGCCGTGGGCTTATGCTACGCCTGCACCACTTCGTGAATCGCTATATGCCTTCATTTGCATGGTGACACACTGCACATAGGGTGATTAGCATACCTACACCGGGGGCTGCGCAGATCTGGCGTACGCCGGTAGTGCACGTGGAATTGGATCGTACCTGAATCGCTCGGCGGTCATATTTGGCGTTATAACTTCTATGCTATGCATGCGCCTGGTGCAAGGTTCATGAATCCCGGGGATCATGTATGCAAACCTCAGTGTAATATCTGTATCACCACATTCCTAACCAATACCATTTATTCAATCTTTGAAGAAGGCAAACTCACATGTGCTATATTTATAGATTACAAAATGACATTTGAATGAGTGGACCATAACATTCTACTAAAAAGTCTAAATAAATTATTTTTTAGATGATGTGTGTGCCTGTTTACAGAGTTCCTTACTAAACAAAACATTTTATATGTCTGGATGCATATATCATAAACCATATGCCTATTATGGGATATCTCATGGATCAGGGCTAACTGTTTGCTGTTTTCACTACTAATCAATAGCCACCCTTCTGATCTATCTAAGTCATACTTTACGCTAAAGACTTTGTCATCACCAGAGTATCAGCAGTGCACTAACAAATCAATGTATTTCTCCAAAGTTTCTTCACACTATACTTGAATTGGATTTGCCCTAATAAAGTTGTGCCAAATACCAAACAATCCACAGTAAGGATATTTGGTAGAAATAGACAGTTGTCTTCAGCCCATTTTCACCACTTCCTTGACAGTCCTCACTGGCCACTACCATTCATTACTGAGCAGAAATAATCGGAGCTCCTACTAATCATTTCATTACCATTTTTTATTTCTCTTGTGGCAGCCTATACACAGAATGTACTGACTCATCTCAGAGAAGCTTATAAAAGCTGCAACTTATACACAAAAGAAGCTAGACAAGCCATTATCATAAATACTTTGCACCACAACCTTGTATACTTCGTCACAATGATACTATTTTATTCTCTTCAAAATTCTAAACCCCTGCAAAGAATATAGAATAAAATATGAAGTTTTGTACACCTTTTATTCTTGCAAAAGACTATTACTGGATAACATGAAAAGAAATGCAACTGTATCCCCACTGAAGCCAGGACATCATTCTTCCTGAACATTCACAAAATAACTAACAGAAAGATCACTACTGTATCAACTTAAAATCTTCTTTTCTAAAGGATTCCTTCTTTCTCTCTGAAACAGCATTTTGTAAAATATTAACAGAATACTGGAACAAAATGCTGCAGGACGTGAAGGCAAAACCCTCCATCAGAGACATAAGAAAAGCATATACAAGTATGAGAAGGAAACCTTTGAGTTGTCACTGCAATGACAACCATTGCTAATTTACTATGCAACAAATCTTAAACCTTATAGATCAATTTCATCTCTTATAGGTTCATAGGTTCATACTAGGCTATCTGCCCAAGGGCATTTATAAGCCTAGCCCATAGTTATGTGGCTTTCGCCACCCCTTTAGTTTGAATAAAAACTATGCCTATCATTTTGCTGTGCCTCTGTCAAGCAGTGACACTGAAGTAATCTCTGGGGTATATCTGCGATCTCCCATCCATTGGTCAAGATTCCTCTTGAACAAGGCCAGTGAGGTGCTCTGCCTCACATGTACCGGGATTTTGTTCCACAGCACAGGGAGTCTCTGGGTGATGAATCTGTCCCTCCAGCACATTCTATTTATAACCGTGTCAAGGTTTAAGTCTCCCGCCCTTGTGGTTCTGAGGGATCTAGATTTTTTGAGGTGAAGCATATTCATCAAATCTGGGTTTGACATGGCCTTATATGTCAGGCACAGGTCACCTCTGAGTAAGCGGTATGAGACTGAATAGAGCTGGAGTTCTTTCAGTCGGGCAGCATAAGACATATTTTTGAGACCCTTTATCCTTTTGGTGAGGAACTTTTGGGGCCTTTCAAGCTGCAGCAGGTGTCTGATCAGATACATTCCGAACGGGGCATTGTACTCAATCATAGGTCTAATGAGTGATGAGTACAGGGGGACGATGACCTCCCTTGATCTAGATGTGAATCCCTTCATGATCAGGTGGGCGATATAGAATGTTTTCCTAACTACTTTAGCAACATGAGTGTCAAACGAAAGGCTACTGTCAACCTGGGTCCCCAGATCCCTGATGACCTTTTCTGTGCTCAGTGGATTGCCACCTATATGGTAGCTAGGGGTAACCTTGTTTTTCGAAGGGTATGACTATGCATTTTTTGGCGTTTAACTTCAGGCCATGGCTCTGGCACCAGTTATCCATTTCTGTGAGGCCCTTCTGGAGGATATCTGTGTCAGATGTGTTTTCGACTATGGCAGTTTGCAGTCATCTGCAAACTTTGTCAGCCATAACCCTCCTGTGTTTGCTTGTACTTCAGAAAAGTAGATGCCGAACAAGAGTGGACCCAGGACGGAGCCCTGTGGGACACCACTTGTGACAGGCTTTGAGTCTGACATGGCTCCAGCAACTCTGACCCTGTGGGTTCTGTCACTTAGCCAGTTTGCAACCCATCTTGTGATGTATGGGTTTACATTCAAGCTGATGAGTTTTTCGATGATACCTGAGTGGGGTATTGTGTCGAAGGCCTTTGCCAGGTCGAGGTAGGCTGTATGGACTGCCTTTCCCTCATCAATGGCCTTGGTGACTGTCTCGAAAAAGTCAACCAAGTTTAAGAGGCAGGATCTGCCTTTGACAAAGCCAAACTGTGTTGGATCCAAAGTCTGCAAGTTCCCTATGTCTTTATTTATGAGTTCCATTATGATCCTCTCCATGGCTTTGCAGATAAGGCTTGTCAAGCTAATGGGGTGGTAATTTCCAGGGTCTATGGAGGCACCACCCTTATAAAGTGGGACCACAGTCGCCGTGCGCCACTCCTTGGGTACGTATTCTGCTATACCTTGTATTAAACTTACAGACTACTGATGTACATACTTCATTCCTCTCTCCTTTTGTACTACAAAAAAGACTTCACCAAGAGCTACAATTATTTTACTCAAAATAAACTTCAATAAACCCATCTAAAGCTGCTGTAATGCTATTTGGGACCACTCAAAGGCAATCTCACAATAAACTTTTTAGACACTAATTTAAACAACATTCTCCACGTTACCTCCTACCAGTACCTCAGACTTGTACTTGACCCCTCTCTAAATTTTCAAAACACACTGGATCTGTTTCTGAACAAGTGCTGATTCAACTAAAAGCATTTTTCTCTATTTCAAACCATCTTATCCATATTCATGTTGCAATGTCAGTTATTGCTAGCCATATGGAGAATGGCTGGGTGCCCCAGTCCAGGAGGTTAGTAGGCAGGAGATCAAAACATGAGTGGCAGTGAGTGTAAAGTGATAGGAAATAAGTTGTCATAATTTGAACATTAACAGCTGCTGCATTCATGAGTTAGTCTGCTAAAATTATTGTTCATGTCTCTGCTTAACATATCCTTCTATGTGATAAAATAATGCCATTTTAGCATTTATTCCATAAAAGACCTCAAAAATAACAACCTCATATGAACAATACTACAATAAACAAATACATATTTATTTTGCTTTTTCCCTGAAACACACATAGTAGCCTAACATAAGAGAGTGACAGAAGCACATTCCTTCAACAGCAATTAGTGTTCACAAGTAAACCAGAACTGCTTTTGAAAGAGATAAAACATCTCACCAATAACATTTCAGTAACATTACAGACAACCGTAGAGTACCCACAAATTTAAAAAACACATCATGTTAACACTAACTATACTAATGAGTACAAAAACTATCTACTCTCTACTATAAAAAGCATTAATTAATTATCCCACCTCCCCCAGGCCTTTATTGCTTTACACACACACCTCTCACTCTGAAATTCCACACACACACACACACACACACACACACACACACACACACACACACACACAC
The DNA here is from genome assembly GCF_019279795.1 of Protopterus annectens. Taxonomy (NCBI): domain Eukaryota; kingdom Metazoa; phylum Chordata; order Ceratodontiformes; family Protopteridae; genus Protopterus; species Protopterus annectens. The sequence continues at coordinate 823,041,745 of NC_056729.1, forward strand.
ACACACACCTCTCACTCTGAAATCCCACACACACACACACACACACACACACACACACACACACACACACACACACACACACACCTCTCACTCTGAAATCCCACACACACCTCTCACTCTGAAATCCCATCTTCCACACATTACTCACTCTGAAATCCCATCTTCTGTCCGTTCATCCATCCGTTTCAGTTCCCGCTCGCAAGTAGTCCTCCTCTAAACCGAACCGCTCGCTCGCAAGTAGTCCTCCTCTAAACCGAACCGCTTGCTCGCAAGTAGTCCTCTAAACCGCCCGTTTCAGTTCCCACTCGCAAACTTGAAAATATGTGCTCCACTGCACGCGATGATGTCAGCACGCCCGCGACTACACTTCTTTTTTCTTAAAGAAGAACGCCCTAAAAAAACAAAAGAAAACTTTTTTTAAATTAAATTAAATGATTACCGAGACAGCGGATTCCCCTGCCCAAAGTGCCCCCTGCCGCTTGGCGCCCTGAGGCAATTGCCTCACTTCGTCTCTCGTAGTTACACCACTGGCAACTAAGTCTGGAGGCTACTAGCATCCCTAGGCTCAATGATGCATGCTCTGTTACCACTGTCTGGAAATTAAAACCTTATGTTTTATATCCTATTAGTTAGTGAATCAGTTTTTTTGACTGGGTAATGTGATCATGTGGAGAGGACTTTTAGCATTTTTAAATGTGTTTTTTTGATATATTTCTTTGTTTTGATGACGTTTTTGAATTGTGGAAAAAACACTCAACTTTGCTTAATCAAAGATCATTCTGACTGGTATCACCATATTCTGTGCATTAAGCAAGTGTTTGTCTTGTTGAAGGTTATTTTCACTGATTGAAAGTGCATTTACCAAAACTAGGCAAACTGTGAAGCCTATTTTAATATGGCTGCATTTTAGACTTATGCAAAGAGAATACTGTGTTTTTGTACTTTTAAATGAAACCTGATCTAACAACTCCTACTGAGATACCTGAACATACTCAGGTATCTCTTTTTGAAGTTACTTCTGTAATTACTTTATAAAACTATTAATATGGTCTGTGAAGGATACTATCATGATCACTAGAACTAATATTTGAGATGCAGTGGTGCAACGGTTAACATGCCACCTGACAGCAAGAGGTTCTCCCAGTTTGATTCCCAACTGTGGTGTCTTTTCTGCAGAGTCTGCATGTCCTCCATTTGTTTTTGTGGGTTTCCTCCAGGTGTTTTGGTTTCCTCCAACATTTTAAAGACATGCATCTGGAGCATTTCTCCCCAGCCCTTTGATGAAAATGGGCTCTGTCTCAGTCAGAAATCCCCAGTAAACAAATGTTAAATAAAATAAAATAATAAAAATCCCCAGTAAAACAAATGTTAAATAAAATGAAATAATAAAAATATAACATGGAGAACATCGATATCTGTGCAGTAACAGAAACCTGGTTCAGGGCTCCCGAGAGCACTCCAGCACTACCAGGTTGTACCTCATACCATGCTTTTCAGCCCCAAAACTTGAACCGAACCACAAAAGGAGGGGGAGTATCGATATTCATCAAAGATACCCACACCTCCAGGTTGATGGCAAAGCATGAAGCATCAGAGACTATCCATGTGCAACTAACAGTGGGTAAAACTGCCTTCCAGTTTATAGCCTGCTACAGACCACCCTCCCAAACCCAGGAACCCCACTCGGCCTTCCTGAGAACACTGGAAAATATGAAGGTCTCTCCAAACACCATTATATTGGGTGACTTCAACTACCCAAACATAGACTGGGAGCATTACTCTAGCTCCAACACCCTAGCCCAAAGGTTCCTAGAATTTATAAACTCAAATGCTATGGAACAACTTGTTACCACTCCCACAAGAGGAGAAAATATACTGGACCTGATCATCACCAACATGGGGACTCTATGCTCCAGACCAGAAGTGTATCCCTCACTGGTAAGATCAGACCATAAACTAATCTCACTGGATATTCACATCCCGACCCCACCCCCTGCCCAGAAAACCACAGTGAAAAACTTCTCTAAAGCAAATTTCACACTCCTCAAAACCGAGGTGGAATCCTTCAAAGCCCCCGGGCCTGTGGAAAATACGGCCCAGACTGCATAACCCTTTATAAACGCATTCTATGAACACCTTCAGGAATGCATGGATCATGCGATCCCAAATAAAACCAAGACCCAATCCTCCAAAGGCAGACGTCCTGTCTGGTGGACCCCAGCCATAAACAAACTATACAATAGAAGGATGAAGCTACTAAATGATAGAGCAAAATCCCAAAAAGGGAAGGCATCACTGATCAGTATTAGCAAAAAACTACGGGCACTCACAAAATTGTCTAAGGCCAGCTTCGAGAGAAAAATTGCACAGGACACTAAGGATAATCACAAGGCTTTCTTTAGTTATGTTAGGAACCTGGGTGATAATTCCCAGATATGCTCAGAATTAGTCCAAAATGACAAAAAATACACTGAACCCACAGACATTGCCAACATCCTAGCTGACAGGTTCAGCACAAACTCCCCCCCCCTCCCCACCAAAAGGGCAAATATCTATCCCAGAAGTGCTGCCCCCCTGACATCTCAGATGCTCAGGTAAGAGCCAGCCGCCCACTCCAAAGCAAAAAACACAGCATCAATGGGACCAGACAGTGTCCCGGGCTGCATCCTACATGAGCTCCAAGAAGAGCTAAACCCAAACATAAAACTACTGTTCAATCTCAGCCTTACTACAGGATATGTGCCCAAAGAGTGGCGTACAGCAACAGTGGTCCCTCTCCATAAAGGTGGTGCCTCAATGGATCCTGGAAACTATCGCCCCATAAGCCTGACTAGCTTGGTCTGCAAAGCTATGGAAAGGATCATCATGGACCTCATAAATAAATATATTGGGGACCTACAGACACTGGATCCTACCCAGTTCAGCTTTGTTAAGGGCAGATCCTGCCTCTTAAACCTGGTTGATTTCTTTGAAACAGTCACCAAGGCCATTGACGAGGGGAAGGTGGTCCACACAGCCTACCTGGACCTTGCAAAAGCCTTTGATACAATGCCCCACTTGGGCATTATAGATAAGCTCACCAGCTTAAATATAAACCCCTATGTCACTAGATGGATTGCAAACTGGCTCAAGGACAGAACCCACATGGTTAGAATTGCTGGAGCCATATCAGACTCCAAACCAGTTACAAGTGGTGTCCCACAAGGCTCAGTCCTGGGACCTCTCTTGTTTGGTATATATTTCTTGGAGGTACAGGCCAACACGGAAGGACTGTGGCTGACCAAGTTCGCAGATGACTGCAAACTGGGCGCCATAATCGACTCCCCAGCCAACACAAGCATCCTCCAAAAGGGCCTCATAGAAACAGACAACTGGTGCCATAGCCATGGCCTCAAGCTAAATGCCAAAAAGTGTATAGTCATCCCCTTTGGCAAAAACAAAGTGCCCACAAATTACCACATAGGAGGTAATCCATTAAATACAGAAGAATTAATTAGGGACCTGGGGACCCAAGTTGATAGCAATCTCTCATTTGACAACCACGTAGCCAAAGTGGTTAGAAAAACATTTTATATAGCCCACCTAATCATGAAGGGATTCACATCTAGATCAGGGGAGGTCATCGTGCCTCTTTACTCATCCCTCATCAGGCCCATAATTGAGTACAATGCCCCTTTTGGGATGTACCTTACCAGAAACTTGCAGCAACTGGAAAGACCCCAAAAGTACCTCACCAAGAGGATCAAAGGGCTCAAACAGATGCCATATGCTTCTCGGTTAAAGAAACTCCAGCTCTACTCAGTGGCATACCGCCTGTTCAGAGGCGATCTGTGCCTGATGTATAAAGCCATGTCCAACCTGGAATTAATGGACATGCTGCACCTCAGAAAATCCAAATCCCATTGAGCTATGCGCTCGAGAGACTTGAACCTCAGCACTGAAATAAATAAGACATGCTGGAGGGACAGATTCATAACCCAGAGGCTCCCTTCACTCTGGAATAAAATCCCAGTCCAGGTTAGGCAGAGTCCCTCATTGACTCTCTTCAAGAGGAATCTTGATGAGTGGATGGGAGATCGTAGGTTTACCCCGGGTATCACTTCTGTGTCACTGTTAGACAGAGGCATAGTATACTAACCTCGAAAAAGGGCATAGTAAAATACATTTAAAATGGGTGGCGAAAGCCAAACACATTCTGGCTAGGCTTATAAATGCCCTAGGGCAGATAGCCTAGTATGAACCTATGAACCTATGAACCTATAAAATAGGTTTTCTTTATCTGGTAAATAAACTTGCAATTTTAACTTTGACCACTAGGTGTTAGTTGAGCATTTATGGTTTGTTTGGATTAAAGTCTCTTAACGTTATGATTTAATTCTAACTAGACAATTATTTAATGTGTTATACGTGGTAGACTCTTCTTTTACACCTATAATTTATGTATCATGAAGCATAATTATCACATACTGTACTAGTTGGAAGGGTGGCCTAATGGTTAAGGTGCTTGCCTTACAAACACAAGGTGCAGGGTTTGAGTCTCACAAGGGATAATTGGCTAGGCTTAAAATGGCTCGCAAGAGCAGTTAGCTTAGCACTAACCTATGAACCTATAATTTGTGTCTGTAATGTTTCACCTATATCTGTTGTTAATAATCCTGTCTATTTACCTTTTTAAATTCCTGTGTACTATAATGGATGATGTCTGCCTTCTAAATCTGTGTCTTAAATGTCCAGTAAATATCTATGTGCTGTAATAGTAAAAGTACTGTTACTAAAATCTATGCTTTCTGTATTTTAGATGGAATAATTATTATGTAAAGGTGCACTGTATTCTGTAAATTAATTAACAAATTAAGCCTGACCTGCTATGCCTTGAGTACATTAAATAAATATTACTTCTTATTCTTTAGATAACTTATCTTAATAAGCCTGTTGCAAATATTTCTGTCACTTTAACCTTAAAACTAATGACTGAATAATGTGAAGTGTGATGTAGAAATATATGATGTAATAAGCCTGTTACAAATAATTCTGCCACTTTACCCTTAAAGCTAGTGACTGAATAATGTAAAGTAATTCTGTTAGAAATGTATAATAGAGTATGAATGTTATATTCTGTAATCTGACTAAACTGCACTATACTGAACTCATAACTGAGTATGAATGTTGTATTCTGAAACTTGACTGAAAGTTACGTAATGCTGCTAGAAATGTATAACTGAGTAATAATGTTATATTCTAAAGTCTGAAATGTACTATACTGACCGCATTATATTCTGAACCTTGACTGAAATTTACATTACAGTGATACATATTTATACTGAACATCTAAAATAGCTGTGTATAAATGTTATATTCTGGAAACTAACTAAATAATACTAAAGGAATATGTTTTCTACCAGTGTTACCTGAGCACAGATAAAAACATAAACTGAAATCTAGTAATGTTATATTCCAGAGATAAACTATTAATAAAGCGATCCATTTTTTTCTGTCAGTATTATATGAACACAGATAAAAGCATAAACTGAAAACTAGCACTGTTATGCAACTAACTGAAAATATTAAAACATTTGTATGCTTGTTTTAACTGTAATCTGCATAAATGCACATCTTTTATATATACATTTTAACTTTAAGAATTTAGATAAGTGAAACACATTTCAACTGAAAACTAATACTGATATGCAATTGTCTGAAAACATACACATTTTAACTTCAAAGAATTTAAATAACTGAAACACGTTTACACAAATATTGAAGAAATGCACATTTGCTGTATGAACATTTGCTGTATACACACTTTAGATACTTAACTTGTGCGCTAGAGCTCTTTCCAAGTTTAAGCTTTATTCTGAATTGTTCCAGTCACTGCTGAGGTATTGGAAGGGAGTCTTAATGTCCTTGTTCTTCTGGCACTTAGGCCTTCCAAACCTCCCCTTTCCCATGCCCTGTGCAAGACCGGGTGGCCGATGTAATGTTTTTCTTGACTGTATTTAAAATCAAACTGGAAAGTTAACCTGGAACAATATTTGTAAAGCACAAAAAGCAATATCATGTCCTTAAAAACAACATTTGCAGCTTTAAGACTTATAAACTGATAACATTGTATGCTGCCCTGACTTAATTTATATTTTTCTGCATGAAATAAACATATGCTGCTAATAAATTCTTGTATGTCTGTAAGCAAACTGATAATGTACTATGGTGAACTAGACCAATGTTAAAAATACATTTTTGCAAGTCTCTAACTAAACTGAGAATGTACTATAGTTAAATGGAAAGGGTGTAACTTTATTATTAAATCAAACAGAACCCTCAGTGGCATTGTTTTTCCTTGTCATAACCTCAAATGGAACTAAAGTTGTAATCTGACACTGTATTACTATTTTCATATTTTTTGCATTTCTGCATCTTTATAAAATTAATCTTAACTGTTGAACTTTTTACGTTTACTTTGTGACCCTCAGGTCATAATTTACTCTTTAGTATGCACGTCTGTGCCCACTGTCTTATCATAGCCATTTCTTTAGCTGATGTCATCTAATTTTTTCAGTACTACTGAATGTTGCAAGGATTTATCATTACTGTCTATACAATTCTTTGATAAATAGTAAGAACTATTACTGCATAAAACTGTCACTAATAGTATTAAACTGATCTTTACCATACTGTTTTATGGCATAGAGTACTGTCTTTAATTCAGCTCACTGAGCTGGCCTGTAATCTGATAACTCAGTTACATTAGTCTATGCCTCTGGTATGCTTGGTAAACTTCAATTTCTGCATGAAATATATACAGTCTTGAACTGTTTTCATATACGCATTTATTCTTAGAGTTGTACTGATCTGAGTCTGGAACTTTACTTGTTTGCCCTTTATAGAAGTATAACATGAAGTTTCAACCTGTGGCTTTAATGACATAATATTTATGATGTACTCTTTTCTTGCATAGGATCTGAAGTTCTGACTGTACTTTCACTTCTAAAACATAGCATTGACTTCAAATTTTACATTCTGTAAACTAACAAAACCTGTCAAGATATTATTTATGCATTGCAACACTTTACTACCATAATTCAAAGGTCTTAATTTATGCTATGCAAAACAATAACACAAAAAACACTGCAAATTAACTTGGCTGTCATTTATAGTATACCCTACACATCATGTGCTTCCAAAATGGTAAATGTATATTCTTACCCTTTTTCTGGCTGCTCCCTGTATGTCTTTCTGAGAAAAAGATGTTTCTGAAAATTTAGAATTTGATTTTAACCCATTTATCTGCATGTTCCTCTCATAACCAATTCTTTAAATTCTGTACATTTGCACAATCTTACTAAATACAAATTCTTGCAAGTGTCATCTGTATGCACTACTGTACATTCTGTAGCATTTTTATTTTTTGATAAAATCTTGTTACTGAAGTCTAAAACAACATGTAACTCTGATGACATGTCTATACCTAGTATGGAACTGTTGCACTTAGAACTGTTCACTGCTATAATCTTTAAACCTTTAAATCCTAACAAAACTGCAATTGTGTCTTCTAGTAGAGGTCTATTTGTAACTGAAATTGATGTGTCTGTATTAATCAGTACATTATTTCTTTTCTGTAAACAATGAAATATTATTTCGCTCAACCTTAATCAATGACAGGTAAATAATCTGGTTTGGTGCTGGACTGGCACACCCTTTATTGATAGCTGAAAATCCTTTTTTATAGAACTAGCAACAACACTGACTTCAGCTATGGTATGTATTTCTTCTTTAGTTTGCCCTGAAATACTAGTAATAACATTGACTTGAGCTAAAGTATGCATTTCTTCTTTACTGTACCCTGAAGTCTGTATATAATTTATGCTGGTATTTACTTTATGAAACTGATCACAATCTGCATTCTGATCCCTCTTATCCCCCCTGAGTGCAATATTTTCACAGTCTTCTGAAAACAATAAACTAGAGCTTATTACATTCTGAACATCTGTATTTGAAATAACATCATCTCTGGAAATCTACATGCTACATACATTGACTGTGTTTACATCTGTAGCTGCAATACTGTGACAACTCTGTATGATGAAATACACATAAACTAGAGTTTATTAAATTCTGAATATTTGTATTTGAAATAATTTGAACTTGAGACCTTGCAAATGTTTGCTTCATGTCCTATCTGGAAATCTGCATGATACTTACACTGACTGTGTTTATGTCTGTATGTACAATATGGCTTAACTCTGTATCTGGGATTACATGTGCTGTAGCATTTACACTGATTTCTGAAGACTGTACACAAGAATTTGTGTTATTTAAATCAGAAACCATACTGACAGAAATTGTCTCTTTCTGAGAATCCATTGCAGTCTCCTTCTGAGATTTAACCTTTTTGTGTCTAGAAAGATTTAACATTCCTGAACTAATAACATTAAAATTTAAATGAACATTTCTGTAACAGTTTTTTAGACTGTTTTACCTAATTTTTAACTTTAAACCAGGTATTTACTGGTGTCTTTGCTGTAGAAGTATTGCTTGACATATTTATACAATTTACATTTATTGATGGATTTAAACTTTTCTGAGATTTGATGTCTGACTTAGCTCAAAATGGCACACTGATGTTGCTTGAGAAGGTAACCTGACATCTTGTTGCTTTTTAAAACTTTTTCTTGTTTCCTGGTTGTGTGATGTCACACTGGAAACTTGAAAGTCTGTTGTCTGCTTTGGAGATGGTGAAGTACTTTGCTGTTATCTGGATTTTATACTGGTATCTTGCACAGTCTGAATTTCTATGAGACTTTATTTTCTGAAGGAACACTGCTGAAGTTTTTAAATTTTCTGAAGTACTGCTGCTCTGTTGATGTTCTTTGAAGCTTTTACTGAAGTAGTGTTTTGAATGATCACTGGTGCTCTGTAGTCTGTTCTGTAGAATACACATAGTCTGACAGTTGATAAGGTTGCTATTGGTTTTTGAGGCTCATTTTAACTGTTGCCCCCCCCCCTCAATCAATGGTGCTCACCATTGAAATTAGAATGAGTTGAAATAATTGGAAACCGCTGGAATGAGATTGGAATGAATTTCTTTATCTGTCAATTACCCAGAACTCTGCTGAACAGGTGCCAGTCATTCCTTTATGGATCAGGTTTTTTTGTACCTTTTGCAATAAAGTCTGAAAACACTGTAGTTTGGTTAAGAATGCTTTATGTACAGTGAAGATAGATGTCAACAATATCTGAATATTGTTCTTCAATAACAGTGCTGATAAACTGAAATAGTTCTTTACATTTATATTCTTCATATTTCTTTCCTCCTGAATAGTATAATTAATATTCTGAATTGCTGGATATTTGACCTGATTTCTGCACTCATAATTAAATGTCTGTACTGCCTTCTGAGGACTGTGCTGCCATAACTTTCTGCATATCAGTCCAAAGATGAACTAACTTAATTAACTGCATCTGAAGAATTTCCTAATATTACCCAAATACTGTAAAGTTCTAGTGTAAAACAAGGAGACAGTGAACCAGCACAACCAACACGGCCACTGGATATTCCTCCACAATACATTTATTGTAGTTTAAGAGCTTTCACCAGGGTTGTGTTTAGGTTCCTGGTTTTTGACTGTAAAGTTCTATACTCCTCCTTAGCCTTTGTTCCCAAACCCTGTAGCATACAAACAAGATGTGTTTGTACTCAAATGTACAGCACAATCTGCTCTTATCAGTTGTGATGACCCACAACTGGACCAGTAATCAAGGAGTCTCAGTCCTCACCACTGGTAAAAATGGGGATGTACACTGGGAGGATGAGAAGTACACACTCAGTATTTCCAGATGCAGCTTTCTGCATCAAGTACAATTTCCCTTAAGAGCACACAGAGACCATGGTCATTCCGGGACTGGTTTCTCCCTCTTTCTCTAGATCCCCATTAAGACTTCCCACTGGCACAGCTATAGAGTTAAGATCTCAGCTGAGTGGCCAAGACAAGACCTCCAGCAACCTCTCTGTCCAACCAGTGTTTTATGTTCCTGCCCAAGTAGCTGACACACATACTCATTGAGGTTTGATTTACACACACACACACAGACACGCACACATGCACACACACACACACACACACACACACACACACACACACACACACACACACACACACACACACACACACACACACACTTGGAAAAGCTGCAACAGGTTTACAAGCTATATCCCCTTTTGCCCAGACTATAAGGTAGTTATTACTGCCACCAGCCAACTCTTATCAGCTTCTTTAAGGCTCTTAACAAAGGGTGTCCAATCTTACAGTGTAATATTAATGTTAATACAAATGGTAGCTTGACCAAGAGCAAGGCTATTAGGAGTGGCCCACATAGTGCTACCACATAAATATATGTGCAAGTACTCTCAAAACTTAAATATCTCTACACAGATCAGCCACAATGAAAGGTTTACATATATGTAATAATAAATAATAAAAGAACAAGACAATACTAAATATATATATATTCACAGTGATATTAGAGTTCAAAATCACAGGGAGTATTTAAACAACATTGAAGGACAGTCTCAAATAAATAAAGGAACATATCTAAACTAAGCTTTGCTATATTCCTGACTGTATCTAGGAGAATTACTATACCCTAGAAACTTACTAACAGAGCAAGGCATATATATGTGGTGAATGGATCCTGTTCTTGTCAGCCCCAAGACATAATGAAGAATTCTGTGTCTCTATAAGAGTCCTCTCAAATTAATATCTCATATATTACTGCTGGGATAGCTTGCAGAATGACATAATTTCTTGTCATCTGACTCTATCCAAAGTAAAACCTCCACTGCTAGAAGCTAGCAGTATTTAGCATCTACCTGTGAAAATATATAGACTTCAGATCTTTGGCAGATGCTAGAAATCATAAAATAATTACATTCCTCCACATTTCAGGATTAGCAATTATTTCACCCTAAAGACAATACAGAAAGTTCCCTAGTACAGACATTATGTCTCCCGCTGCACTGAAACTGAAAGATACCATCTTTTTATGGCTTAGCCATAAAGTAATTTAATGTCAGTTATTTTATGAAGTTAACCTCCCATATTCCAGTTTACACTGTTAAAATATACATTTAAACAATTACAATAGTGCATGTACATTTCTGTTCTCTTCCAGCAGGGCACACTGTGGGTACATTTCAAGTACTTTGCAAAAACCTTTCCAACATACACATCTGTACCAGTAGTTTCATATATCCATGACATACAATTCTAATATATTTGTAACGCAAGCATCTTATATAAATCATGTTAATATTCACAACTGACGTATAATTATTTACAAATTTCCAGATAGCTGTACTGGCAGTATCTCCCTTTGACACATCAGTATTCTTTACTGAAGGTTATTTTCACTGATTAAAAGTGCATTTACTGAAAGTGTGTGCAAACTGTGAAACTCTCTTTAATATGGCTGCATTTCTAGACTTATGCAAAGAGAATACTGTATTTTTGTGTATTTATATGATACCTGATCTAACACTGCTATATTTTTTGATGTTCAGTTAGGCCCTAAGCTTGACTTGTGGAAGTATAATATTAATTCATTTTCAATACTCACTTTATCTTTCTCAGTGTCTTGAGAGGTTACAGAGCAGTTCCTCAGGTAACAGACATTACATATGGGTCTTGTTTTATTCATGAATGACATCAAGGTCTGGTCTTTGGAGAATAACATCAGGGTCTGCTGTTTCCTGAATATTATCAGGATCAAGTGCTTGGTGAATGACAATAGGGTCTTGTCTTCAATGATAAATGTAAGGATCTTGATTGATATGATTATATGAGGATGCTGGAATAAGGCTTGTAGTTTATGTAAATGATGCCTGGCATTTAGTGCAGGTTATTAAGGCTATGAGATATTAATGAGCTGCTTCTTGCAGTCCCGGGTTTGATTCCCTCAGCCTCCATTTGTCTAATGTGTGGCAGTGAACAAGACAGTGCTGCTGAGTTTTCACTGAAAATGGACACTTATGTCCCTTGTACTTACATAATTTACAGAGAAATAAAAATATTCATGATTGGACAAGTCACTGAGAGTGCTGTAACTAGTTCCAGTCTTCTATCTGTCCCCTGTTAGCACCCACTATTTTCTTATTGTGCTCATAGCATCCATTGCTTTTATTTTCTTTTTTCCCATCCCCCACTTGCTGAATGCCTAGCTGCCACTACTATTACCACCTATTTGTTCCCAGTCATTGGGCTGGAAGCTGTTTATGAAGCAGCTATCATTCAGGCAGTCACTGAGGGCATTTTTTAATTTCAGACCTAACCCCTATCTAGTGGCTGATGTGAGGGCCTGGTATACCATCTCGTTTGGGAGTTCAGGTTTCTGACAGCATCTCATTAAGGTTGCTTTGCAGATATAGCTTGACAGATCTCAGCATATCTTCTTGGCTGATAGTTATACATACTGCTCACCTTGCTGTTCAGTAAACATTGGCATTGCAGCAGACTCAGTCCCATTTATTCTGCCAGAATAGACAAACCAGCATTGCCTGTTTAACCCCACCCTCTCCTTCTTGACTCTTGCAGCACAACAGCTTTAATCAGTCTCATGTCATCTGAGCTGCAGTCAAGACTTCATCCTGGCAGATGGTGCTCATAGCATATTTAAACCCATCTGATGTCTGCACTCCACCACTGTTTTAAATATACACTATAATGTCCTGCAATCCTCTTATTAAAATAGCATTTCACAAAATGTGTCTTAAACCATATTTATAGCTTCTGTCAGTAGATGTGAAGAAAATATTTATTAGCATATATTGCATCACTAATCATTCCATGTGCAGTTATAGTTTCAGTGGCAAAATGATTAAGCATGTCTATAAATTCACAAGGAAAGAAACTCCATTTGGTAAGACACATTGTCTGACTGTATATCAAAGCAATTCAGAAATGTTTTGCTGTTAATTTCAAAATCATTTATGTGCATATAAGGTGGTCTACACAACACTAAAACACATATTTTCCTTCATGCCAAGAGTGCCAATACTCTGGAAGCTTAATTTCAGTAACATCACACAACAAATACATTTTGCAATGGAAAATATGCATAACTGTCAGTGTTATTTTCATTGTTTCTGTCCAGGATAAACCATGGACCAAACAGAAAGAAAGCAATAAAATTAAAGTCATTAACAGATGAAATCAAAATGTAGGCAACTGAATCTTTTAATAAAATACCAGCTATGTCAAGAGAGTTGGATGAGGAAAATAAATTCAGATAAAAAAAAAAAAAACCTTTGTAGTCTTGCTAAAGCAAAATGAAATTATAACGGATTATGCAGTTTTGCTTCAGGAAAAATACATTTATCTGTGAATTTTGCACTTCATTTAGAAAAAGCTGTGTTAGCAAGACCATTTGCTGCCTCCTTATCTCTGAAGGCAAACCTATAAACATTCACTTCACTGGTTTCAAATGATGGAAGTAGCTTAATACGCTAAGATGCTTGGAAATTATCATATATGAAACACATTTTATTGGTATTCCAAAGAGACTGTACAACCTTTGTAAAGAGAATCCCATGCATACCAACATATTCTCCAAGACTGATTTAGTCATATTGTAAACTTATTTCATCATTTCAGCTCTCATGATTGAATGTTTAAGCAGACAAGAACGGCTTGCTCACAAGAATCAGAAGAAAGTTGTACAATGTAAAATATAAACTGGTTTAATTTGGTAATATTTACAAAAGTAGGCGATATAAGGAAAATGAAAAAAAATATATATCAACTGAAGCCAACTTTTTAAAGAAATTTTGAAAGAATTTTCTAATTATGTATAGTTAGCTATACGATAATGTGGAATTTTCTTGTTAGTCGGCCTATATGCACGTGCACACACACACACACACACACACACACACACACACACACACACACACACACACACACACACACACACACACGTTTTATGTCTTCCCTACACCTTTTTGAAAGGTGGCAGGTAATCTTGATTTGATGAAGCTGAACTCCTTGATGTCTGTTTTTCAAAGAAAATCACTGTCAGTGTGGTTTCTAAGTGTTGCCCCTGAATTATTCCTTTCCTTTGGGAGACTGTTCCCTTTGTTTTGCTTGTGTGATTGTGGAGTTATTAAGTTCAAATTGCTAGTAATCTGTATATCAACTTCATTCCATCCAAGGGAAAAAGCTTCGGTAGGCCTCCTTAACCTTATATTCAGCCACAGATCATTTCTCTTGCAGTCTTCAAAATCTCAATGTCTGTCATTGTTTTCTTCACCACTAACTCTGGGTTCCATTTGTGAAGCATGACATGTTGTGATACTGCTAGTCTCAACATTTTGAAAATGTAACTGGAATTTTTACAAATAATTCTGTAACTTGCTGTTACATCTTTTAAGCATTTTATTCTGGGTAATTTCACCATATGTACTCGCTGTATGGAGTGCCCTGACTTCCATAATAATGTGCCTCTAAAAATAGTGAATACTCTGAGATACAACAGTTTTGTGGTTAATGTACATTCCACCTCTATTCACACTTAAAGCCTTGGCCATTATTCAAAGTCTGTTCCAAAGTATGGAAGACATGAAAAAGCCACTAACACCCCACCCCTCAAAAATTGTGTTTTGTTTTGCAGGTGATGCTGAGTTACCCCTGAAGTCTTGGATCATGAATCCTATCAAAATCCTCAAATTGTGGCTAACATGAAATGTTAAACTGTACATGCCAAGGTGAAAAATGTGATCAGCTTTCTCTTTGCTGTGCTGAAGGCACACTATTGCTGCTGCCAGGATGTATCTGGTGGGGCTCTGCAAGGTAGTCACTATTTATGCTATAGCCTACAACACAATACTGCAGAAATAAGCTGGGTAGCCCCATTGCATGGCAGCTGTTGGACCTGTTCCAGGCATTCCAACAACAAAAAGTGCAAAAGCAGCATCTGAAGAGGACAGTGAGGTGAAATATGAGTGTTCTCCCTTACAGGAAGCAACAAGTACAATATATGGTGGTAATGGTGAAGTGACATCTAGACTAGAGATATGGTGTATGACAAGCATACAGTGACAGTGTCACACAGAATGCACATGATGCATATAGAGTTAGCATCAGGCTATGCTGGGCCATAATTACTACACATGAATGATGGTGTTTTAGGTGGTGAACATCACCATGTGCACTGGTGAGAAGGAGCATAACAACATTAGGCTCTCAACACAAAATGGATGAGTGATACACATCACAGTAACTATCAGAGACAGAACAGATCACATGCTCCTGTGACACGGATGGACTGCAATTGTATGTCTTTGACCTGATGCCAATTTGCAGGTGAGGGTTGACAGGTTCCAAGACCTCCCTTGATATGGATAGGGTGCTACAGAATAACCTTGACCTGAATGGAGTTCACTGCTACTGGGCCTCACTGCTTGAGGTAGATTATTGTTGCCACCCACAATGATAAGTGGCTGGGCATCTGACTGCTGCTGCTGAGTACACATCCTTCAAAGGCCCATATACAAGGACACCCTATGTACTAACTTTATATATTCCATGGACAACACTCTCTGCTAGAGCAGTGGTGATGACTTATGCATGGAGGTGTTTATTGAGGCATTGTGCACCACTATAGCTACCATGCAATCAACCAATGTGTGAGTTTTGAACTCCATATGTGCATGGTACTGCACAGCATACTCTTGAAATCCATGGAATGCATGTGTCAGTTCCAAAGTGGACTATGCCTAGATGATGTTCCTCTTGAAATCCATGGAATGCATGTGTCAGTTCCAAAGTGGACTATGCCTAGATGATGTTCCTGTACATCTGCTGTTGATCCTTAAGACCATCCTAATGCCGAGACAATCAACTGTGTCAGTGCCAACTATCCCTGTGATACTGACCTATGTAGGATAAGCCTGCACCTGAAGCAGTTTGAACACCAGCTACAGCAGAGGCTGGGTAGTACGGATGAAGCACTCATTTGTGAGACCTGAGTAATCTCTTCCCTTTTGGGAAAGCTATGCACCTAGTCAGTGAAGCCATAAGTTCCTCAGTAGGTTCAGCTGAAAATTCATCATCTATCAGTAATCCAACTAGGATGGGCAAAGGGGGAAACTACCCCAGATGCAGTGGGGTGTAAAAGGTTCATTCTGATTGCTCTTTAATGCATACTGGCTTCTAAAGCCATTATTGCATTTGTGGTCAAACCTGAGTGCTGCAGCACTGTGTGTGCTCTAAACTGTAGCAACTGTTTGCTGTGTTTTTTTCTTTCTTTTTAAGGTAAATCCTGAGTGCTGTAGTTCTCCATGCAGTTATTTAATTCACCTTTGTTTTCCAGGGTATTGCACTGACCTTGCATGGACCATTTTCAGATTCACAAGCAGTGCCTGGTTAAGTGACTTGCTCAGATTCACACAGTTAGGCAACAGAGACTGAGGAAATAAACCCTTGCAATTCTGGACCACAGGAAAAAAGCTTGTTAACAGCTTCTTAAACTTCTAAGCCGACTGTCAACTGAGTTTGCTACATTTTAAAACAGAGAAGATGTTTCTTTTTTTTTTTAATAAAACTGAGTGCTGTAGCTCTCTGTGCTGGATATGAACCATAACAACTGCTTGCTACAGTTTAAAACATTTTTTTTCTTTTTTGTTAAGGTAAATCCTAAGTGCTACATTGTAGCAAGCAGTTTGGCACAGTTTAAAAGAAATAAGATATTTCTTTTTTTAACTAAAATCTGAGTGCTGTAGTGCTTAGTGCAGGGAATAAAGATTTTTTTTTAGTAAAATAATGAGAGGAAGGAAGCTCAGGGGAAGGGTGCAGAAACAAGATGTCATTAGCTGGGACAGGAGGGAGGGGGAGGGTGTATTGTGTACCTGACCACCTTGTCAGTGTGTTAAGTATAAGGAGTGGCTTTTTTTTTATTTTGGTCTTCACTTAAAGAACTAGAGGGCTGATGGGAGGTGGAATGAGGGCTTGGGCATGGATTCTGTACTGTCTACAGGAAGCCAACCATTTGATATCCTGCAGAAGTCCTTTAATTTGCTCCCCACTTGAAGAGCTAAGAGGGTGGGCCCTAGTTCTTGTAACCTGCACAGGCCGCTGGTTGATCTGCTATGCATCTGCCCTTTATGGATAGTACCTTATCACCCAAGATTGCGAAAACCAATGTTTCAGCGTCCTTTGACTGTGACTCCTGTCCAGAGGTTTCAGGCCCTCATCAGCCACACCAGAGGTGCTGTCATCAAATCTGTGTCCTACCTCACTATACTGCAGAGTACGCCTATCATTGCAGATACTCATGAATATATAACTACAAAACACCACAGTGAAACTGGTGACATGCTAGAAGGGGTCCAAGATAGATGCAGGACAAATATGCTCATGCAATAACAAATATAGTACACAGACTTTCCTCCCCTGATAACATGTTCCAGTTGAATGGCTGATCTGCCTATGATAAAAATGTGCATTGTAACAATGTGCTAATCCACAAAAGACAGAAAACAATGTGGTTAATCTAGTGTCTATATGTGCAAGAATAATATTGAGAAGTCTCTACTGTGTAGTACTAAAAACCTAGTTTATCACTTGTGGAGATATAGAAAATCTGGGCAATCTCTGTGCCAGTAACCAGACATCCTTCATGGATAGTAACTAGAGCATTTCTCCCAGTCAGTGACACAAAAAAGTCTTCAACATATGCCAGTCTTGTAGACCCTCATGTACCACCTCTTGTGGCGGATTCTCTGCAGTGATCATAAGTGTTTTCTGTTTGGCATACTTAATCATATGCATTGGGTGACTATGAAACTGACACAGTGTCCTGTAGTGACTAGCAACAGCATTAATGTCATTGCAAAGAGACTTTTTGACTTGAGTTCATAACTGGTGGTCCTATATTCAC
Organism: Protopterus annectens; assembly: GCF_019279795.1. Lineage (NCBI taxonomy): Eukaryota > Metazoa > Chordata > Ceratodontiformes > Protopteridae > Protopterus > Protopterus annectens. Next base: position 823,059,673 of record NC_056729.1, read on the forward strand.
CTTTTTTCTGCCCATTTTCTGCCTAATAGTGGCCAGTTTGTAGCCCCCCTTATTAAAGGCTATATTTACAGCAACACTTTGATATGCTCTGCTGCATACTTCATTGGCATACACCTCAGTGCTCCTATTTACACTGTAGTTGCTGCTATGATCTACTGTGGACCACAACTCCTGTATTACCAGATGCAATGTCATACCTTATAATGCCCACATATTCATGTTAATCTGCTCTAAGTACCACAGTATATGCAGTATGGGACCAGTCCAGTGCTTCAGAACTGCATAGTTGTCTCAGCAGAGCAACACATTCACTGTGCAGTTTGCTGTTGTGCTCAGTTTAGCACAAATGATTGGAGCAGCTTGCTCAGTAGCACAGAACATCACCGCATATATTTCTAATTACATGACTCATATTGCACATCCTAGCATACATGCACATGCATTGCTTGCTTGCTTGTACAGTTAATCATGAACTTCAGCCTAGGACAGGAAACCATAACAGAGATACGTTTTAAACTTAGCCACTGTTATTTTGCACTGTGTGAACCAAGTTTCGTAGTTGTATTGCAACTCATTTGACTGTGCTTGTACCATGGTGCTAAGACCTGGGACTACTTACCCCTATCCATCAGGTCAAAACTCTCCCTCTCATTCTTCAAAACCACTCTGATAGACTTCCTGGCCAAATTGCTGCCTCTGTTCTTGCTCAATACCAGGATAAACTATATCCCTAAATGTGGACAAATATCTATACATGCCTTACATCTCCTTACTCTCCCTTCATCACTCACTTCCTTACTTCTATCAATTTCTTTGCCCTGATTTTCTCACTGAATATGTCATAAGCCTGCTTTTGTTTCACTTCATAGTGCACTTCCTTTTTATATTATTCTAACATCTTTAATTTCTCTATAAACTGGCTATTTTTTTTTTCAAACTATTAAATTATTCTCCTATAACTTTTATTTGTTCTTAAACAATGTTTTCATACTATGCCTTATTTGGTAGAATTATTTCAACTGTATTTGCATTTTATATTATTTTTAAAATATTCTTAAAATGTTTTGTAATACTTTAGAACGTTTCTGTCTAGGTCTTCGCTGAAAATGGGCTCCTACCCAGTCAAACTTTCCCAGTAATGAAATGTCAATAAATCAATAAATAATTATCAACTAAAAGTAATAATATTTTGTATTTTTTGGTGCAGATAATATTAATTTTTATTGGATGGCTTTGTTGTGACTGGCATTTAGAATGTGTCTACTCATGAGTGCAAGTCACATAAGTTGTGTATAGACTTAAGACATGGAGGTTACCCTATACTTTTAAAAACTTGTGGGACTTGAGGTGAGGTGACTTACGTTAGGATCTAAAGGCAACCAAATATAGCATTTATTTCTTATATATTTTGCAAATATTACTTAGCAGGGAGCATACTTCATTTTATTAATGCATTTTAAGGTTAATTTAGGTTGGGAGACTTAAACTTACAGTGCAAATTGTTGATTTAATCATAATATAATGAACTGAACTGGGAATAGCTGTTTTCAAAGCACACAGTGTAAAATGAATCTGTAACTCTGCAAGAAAAAAACTTGGGAGAAAATATACAGTCTCCAATCTTAATGGAAGGATTCCCCATTTTAATTAAGTCCTTAGTCATTAGGGGATGTTAGTGCTGGTTGAACAGTTTAATTATAGTTTTATTGCCCAGTGCCTGTAATTGACTTGCACTATAACAAGTTTTATTTACACTGATACTGTTCAGAGCAGTAATGAAATAGTTTACACTTAAAGAGTGGCAGTTAACATGTTCATTCATTATTTAGTGGCAGTAATAAGCATTGATGTTTTCATATTTGCATTCCTATTTTGTAGAAGTTCTAACTAAAATTATTGATTCACATTTGAAAATTCAGAGCACTGTTCCAGTAGCTGGACAATTTTATTCAAATAATTTATACAGTGTTTATATACTTTAGAAATCTCTCTTGTAGTATGTATTAGTGTACATAAGTGGAAAGGCTCCAGAGAGCGCCCCTGCAATGCCAGGCTACAACTCTTACCACACTTTTCGGCCACAAAACCAGGACTGAAACAGTAAAGGTGGAGGAGTGTCCATATTCACCAAGGATATTCACACCACCAGGCTAGTTGCCCAACACAATGCGTCTGAAATTCTCCAGGTGCAACTAACACTAGGTAAGACTGCAATCCAAACTGTAGCTTACTACAGATCCCCCACCATGCTCCAAGATTCTCACTACACCTTTCTAAACATACTGGAAAATATTAAGATACAACCAAACACCCTAATACTGGGTGATTTCAACTACCTTGCCATTAACTGGGAAAACTACTTGTGTACCAACACCTTTGCCCAACAGTTCTTGGAATTCATAGATTCCAATGCCCTGGATCAACTAATCGATAGTCCCACCAGGGGCTCCAATATACTAGACCTGGTCATTACCAACATGGGAAATTGATGCTCCACACCTATGGTCACCCCCTCGTTGGTCAGGTCAGACCATAAGCTAATCACTCTTATAATCCACATCCCACCCCCCAGTAAGGAAACCTCCATAAAAAACTTGCCCAAAACCAACTTCATGCTACTCAAGTCAGAAGTGACAAACTTCATGACACCCATACAGATGGGAACTGCAAGTTTGACTGCTGAATCCTACACTAAGGCACTGTACGAGCACATCCACTCATGCATGAATCGTATCTTCCAAATAGAACCAAGATGCTCTCCTCCAAAAAAAGGAAGCCAATCTGGTAGTCACCTGCCATAAACAAACTTTACAACAAAAGGAAGAAACTGTTGCAGAAAAGAGGAAAATCCAAGGATGCAAAAAACTCCCTTACCAGCCTCAGTAAGAAGCTGAGATCCCTCATAAAATCCTCCAAAGCTAGTTATAAAAATAAAATTGCCAAAGATTCCAAAGACAACCACAATGCATTCAATAACTATGTCAAGAATCTAAATGGCAATGCTCAGATCTGCTCTGAGCTACAACAGAATGGCATTAAATATACTGATCCCAAGGATATTGCCGATATCCTGACAGATCAATTCAGTGCCAACTTCACACCCCTCTCACCCCCTAAATGGCCCATCTCAATACTGAAAGATTGCCAAATTCCAGTAATAATGGCCACACAGGTAAAAAACTTACTCTCCAAAGCTAAGGATACAGCATCCATGGGACCAGATGACATCTCAGGCTGTGTATTACATGAGCTACAAAATGAACTGGCACCTCACCTAAGTGTCATGTTTAATCATAGCCTCACCTCAGGCTCCATGCCCACTGAGTGATGCACAGCTACAGTTATCCCACTCCACAAGGGGGGATCCACCTTGGATCCCGGGAACTACCGCCCCTTCAGTCTGATGAGCCTGATCTGCAAGGCCATGGAATGTATTATCATGGAACTTATAAAGAAAGACATTGGCAACCTTCAAACACTGGACCCCACCCAGTTTGGGTTCATGAATGGCCGATCTTGTATCCTGAACCTGATTGACTTCTTCGAATCAGTCTCCATAGCTGTGGAGGAGGGTAAGGCAGTCCACACAGCCTATCTTGACCTCGTCAAGGCCTTTGACACCACCCCCCACTCTGGAATCATAGATAGACTTACTAAGCTGGGCATTAATCCATACGTCACTCGATGGGTTGCCAGCTGGCTTACTGACAGAACCCACACTGTCAAAGTAGCCGACTCCAAATCCAGCTCCAGACAAGTGACAAGTGGAGTACCTCAGGGTTCAGTCCTGGGACTGCTCTTGTTTGGCATCTACTTCTCTGAAGTACAGGTCAACACTAAGGGACTCGGGCTAACAAAGTTCGCAGATGATTGCAAACTGGGAGCCATTATTGAATCCCCAAATTATGTAGTTACTCTACAAAAGGGCCTTACAGAAACAGATGCTTGGTGCCAGAGCCATGGGTTCAAGCTCAATGCCAAGAAATGTATAGTTATCCCCTTTGGGAAAAAACATGTACCCATGAATTACCACATAGGAGGCAGTACACTAAACACCAAAAGTGTGATAAGAGACTTAGGGACACAGGTGGACAGTGGTCTCACCTTCGATAACCACATCGCCACAACAGTCAGGAAATCCTTCTATGCAGCACACCTCATCACTAAGGGCTTTTCATCCAGAAAAAAGGAGGTCATTGTCCCACTGTACTCATCCCTCATTAGACCTATTATAGAATACAATGCCCCATTTGGTATGTACCTCTCAAGACATCTGCAACAACTGGAAAGGCCACAGAAATACCTCACTAAAAGAATCACAAGCCTAAAGCAGATGCCCTATGCTGACCACCTTAAAAAACTCCAGCTATACTCTGTCACATATCGTCTACTCAGAGGTGATCTCTGCTTAACATACAAGGCCATGTCAAACCCAGAGCTGTTGGACATGCTACACTTAAAGAATTCCCAGTCCCTCAGAACCACACGCTCCAGGGATCTAAGCCTTGTCATCACAATAAACAAAACATGCTGGAGGGATAGTTTCCTGACCCAGAGACTCCCCAGACTCTGGAATAGACTGCCCATACGTGTCAAGCAGAGTGCCTCTTTGGCCCTCTTCAAAAGGAACCTTGACGATTGGATGGGAGAAAGGAAATTCACCCTGGGGATCATGTCAGTCGCCCTGCTAGACAGGGGTCCAAGGAAGTAAATAGTGTGGGAAGAAATAGCTAGGGAATTGTTATGGCTAGGCTTGTATAGGCCCTAGGGCCAATAGCCTAGTACTAACCTATGAACCTATTAACCTAGGATGCATATTAACTAGGGCTTTGTAAGTGACTCAACTAATTAAGTGCAAGTCTAAAATTAGCTAATAGGATCATAGGATCATAGGAGATTACCAGGCTATTGACCTGGCGGTCATTTTAAGCCTAGCTGTTTCATCATAATGTGATACCATGGGAATGTTAGTCAATACCCAAGACTGAATTTAGTGATGACTGCCCATGTCCAGTAGTATTGTGAGTGCTATCACCAGGAAGAATTTATGGTGTCCCATCCACTTGTCCAGGTTCCTCTTGAACAGTGTCATAGAGGTGCTCTGTTTCACATGAATTGGTAGCCTGTTCCAAAGACATGGCAGTCACTGGGAGATAAACCTGTTGCCCTATTTAAGTCTCAGACCATATTTACATCCTTGGAACAGGTACCTCTAGTGCCATTTGATTTACTGATATGCAGCAAGTTTATTAGGTTTGGGTCTTGGATTGCTCTGTAGGCTAGGCATAAGTCTTCCCTAAGAAATCTGTATGACATAGTGACAGGGACTTTAGTCGGTCTGTGTAAGGCATATGCTGGAGACCCTTGATCTTCTTTGTTAGAAACCTCTGAGGCCTCTCCAGTTGCTGCAGGTGCTTTGTACGGTACATGCCAAATGGGGTGCTATACTCAATTATGGGCCACATTAGTGCCGAACATAGAGGGGTTATAACATCTTTTGCTCTCTAGGCGATACCTATACTAATCAAGTGTGCTATGTAGAAAACCTTTCTTACTACAGTAGACACATCATGATTGAAGTTAAGGTTGCAGTCAACTTGTGATCCCAGCTCCCTTATCTCTTTTTGGGTACTTAGTGTATTAGGTTCATAGGTTCATAGATTAGTACTAGGCTAACTGCCCTTGCGAGCCATTTTAAGCCTAGCCAATTATCCCTTGTGAGACTCAAACCCTGTACCTTGTGTTTGTAAGGCAAAAACCTTAACCATTAGGCCACCCTCCCACCCATATTGTTGCTGATTTGACAGTGTGAAGGGACATTGTTTGTGCTGAAGAGAATGATGATGCATTTCTTTGCATTCAGTTTGAGGCCATGACTAATACACCAGTTGATGGTCTACATGAGACCCTCTTGGAGTATACTGACATAATTTGGGGATTCACTGATTGCATCTAGCTTGCAATTGTCTGCAAATTTGATCAGCCACAACCCCTTAGTTTTGACCTGAACTTCTGAGAATTATATACCAAACAGTAGGGGGGGGCAGAACTGACCCCTGTGGTTCCCCGCTGGTAACAGGTCTTCTGGTTGATGTGAAGTCACCCACTTTTATCGTGTGTGTTCAGTCTATGAGCCAGTTGGAAACCCATCTTACAACGAAGGGGTTTACATTCAGTTTGCTAAGTTTATCAGTAAAGCCTGAATGTGGAATTGTGTTAAAAGCATTTGCCAGGTTAAGGTATGTTGTCTGCACAGATTTGCCCTTATCAATCACCCTGGTCACATTTTTAAAGAAGTCTGCCAGATTTAACAGGCAGGCTCTGCCCTTGATGAAGCCACATTGGGTAGGATCCAAGGTTTGGAGATCTCCTATGTATTTATTTATGAGGTCTATAATGATATGTTCTATGGTCTTACAGATGACACTGGTCAGGCTTATGGATCTGTAATTCCCTGGGTTTGTTGCTAGCCCACCTTTGTTTTTTTTTTATTCCAAAGTTTTTTATTGATTTTTCAGTAACAATCATTTAAACAACAAATTATGATAAAACTATGTGCAGATTTTACAAAGGCCTCAGGCACTGTATGAAATGTTATATATATATAAAGAAGAGTACAATATTCATTCATTCATACTTTCAAAGTGACTTATTTGATGGAGATAGATCTAAATTCAATGACTGAATAAGGGATAAAACATTTGTCCAGGGGTTGTTAGTTCATTTTCTGGGATATATTCTTGCTTATTTAACTTTTATTTCCATCGATGCTACTTCAAACAAGAGGGTCTTGAAATCTTGTAAGGTTGGAAGGGAGGGTTTCTTGTAATACATTTTTTTGGCTGCTGCTAGGATTGTCCAAAGAAGATACTTATTTTTGTTATTCAATACAATAGATTCATTTACATTCAGAAAAATTAACGGTTTTGACAATATAAAAGAATCAGTAAAGATGGCTTGGAGAAAATTTTCAGTATCATTCCAAAATTTCTAAATGCATAAACAATCGTAAAAGATGTGAGACCAATCGGCCTTGCATTTTGCTCTGAGGTGTTAAATTTAGCAATCTTACTAGGCGTGTAAAAACCTCTATGCAAAAATTTCCAGGAGAAAACTTTCCACATTTGTAAGTTAGAGATTAATTTAAGAGAATGTAAAATATTTGATTTATTCGTAGAAGTTAGGGACAATGTGTAGTCTTTAGTAACAAAATCCCAAAACCTCTGATTAGGAGTAATCTTATAAGTAATAATAATTGTATACATTTTTGAAATTACATTTTTCCAATTAAATTCACCATGTAGTATTTCATTCATAAGAGTTATGCATTTAGGTGGAGAGTTAAAGGAAGAACTCTGTATTGTTCTGCACAAATCTTGAGTGAATGGAAGCAGACTATTGAGAACTAGCCAGTCTGATGATGGTAGATCATATTCTTTGATCAGAATGTGTGTATCTATGGTAATTAAATTCTTTGTGCAGAGAAACCAGCATGTAAACATTTTGCTTTCCCAATAGCTGAGTGTATCTAGACTAAGATTATCGAAAAAGTTTTTTGTAGCTTTAATGGGGAATAAAAGCTGGATCCATATTTTAATGTCAATATTGTTATTTACAAAACTTCTAAAGGACTTATAGATATGATTTAAGTAATCTAGGTTAGTAAATTTAAAAGTATTATACTGTATATTAATACAAAGTACATACCAAAGTTTGTTAATTAATTTGCTTAATTGTATTTTTTTATTAATTTATTTTCATTTAGAATAATACTTATATGTAGCGTTTTCCAAGCCAAAGAATATTTGGGATCTATCCAATTTAATATTGTTTTTAGGTTAGAGGCTTTGATATAGGATTCTAAATCTGGAAAATTTATTCCTGCAAGCTCCCATGGTCTGATATGATTGGTTAGAGCTATTCTATGCTTTTTGGGGTACCATACAAATTTTAATAGCGTTTTGTTTATTTCTTTTAAAAGTTTTTTACTGGGTAGTACAGAAATAGAAAGAGCTATGTAATTTATTTTTGGCAATAAGATCATTTTAATTAATTGTAATCTATCTTCAAATTTTAGATGTAATTTATTCCATTTCTCTATGAGAGTTTTTAGTGAGTTTATAATGTTTTATAGTTTGTGTTTAAAGTTAGGTCTATATTTTCACATAGGTCAATCCCTTGATACTTCAAAGAAGAAACCTGTTTCCCAATTATTTCATTAGTAGTTGAATTAGTATTATCATTAGAATTTTTTTATTTAAGAGCATATGATTAGATTTGTAGCTGCTAATTTTAAGACCAGAAATATAGTAAAATTTTATGACTAGCATATCTAATTCTTGTAAAGATTCTTCGGAATTTATTAAAGTAAGCAAGATATTGCCTGCAAATAACATTATCTTGGATTTAAATTGATTGTTTATATTTAGGCCTATAATTTTAGGATCTGACTGAATTGCCAAAGAAAGGGGTTCTATTGCTAAAGTGAATAACATTGGAGACATTGGGCATCCCTGTTTGGTACCTTTAGTAATTTTAATTGATTCTGATGTTAATGGGCCTAATTATACATATGCTAAATTGTTATAATAGATATTTTTATAAAAGTAATGGATTGAGTGGGGAATTTATATAATTCTAGAATTTTAAAAAGATAATTCCAGTTTAATGAGTCAAAGGCCTTCTCAATATCAAGAGTGATTATAAGATCCTCTTGTTTGTCTCTATTTGGGATATCTATAGTAGTTATAATTCTTTGGATCTTATCTTGGGTATGTTGATTATAAATAAATCCCGTTTGGTCTTCTGAGATGAGATGGATTAATGATTTCTTAAATCTGTTAACTAGTATATACATTAATAGTTTGTAATCATTGTTAATCAAAGAAATTGGTCTATATGATTTGCATAAATGGGAGTCTTTATTTTCTTTTAATATGGGAGTAATTAGTGAGTATCTCCATGAGAGTGGAATTGTAACTTGTAAATAAGATTCATTTAGGGCTTTTTTTAAGAGTGATATAGCAGAGGGTGGCAGAAGCTTATATATTTCATTAATAATACCATCTATACCCGGTGATTTATTATTTTTGCTTTCTTGAATTTTCCCATTAATTTCCATTAGAGAGATTTGTTTCTGAATCTCATTAATCAAAGTCTCTGGTAGATTCATAAATTCCAGGAAGTTCGAGCTATGCTCTGATAATTCATGTTGAATGTCTTTGTTTTTGTACTGTTCTGAAAAGTGATAGTTAAAGGCATCCAAGATATCACCAATATCAGAAACTTTTTTATGATTTCTTCCTTCGTGGAGTATACTCACATTATTATTTTCAATGGAATTTCTTTTCACTCTCATTGCTAAATTACACATATATTTTGGAGATACAGAGAAAGAATTTAATTTTAATTTTTCTAGGGCCAAGTTGGTTTTATGAGTTAAAATGTCATTATATTTTTTGTTTAAGGATTCAATTTATTTTTTCTTGTGTGGAATGGTTCTAGTATTATCTTTATTAATTGATACAATTTGTTTTTGTATATTAGATAATTCTGACTCCCATTCCTTCATTTTATTATTAACCCATGGAATAATTTTGCCATATAAATAGGTTTTCAATGAATCCCAAAGTATTACTACATTTACTTCACTGGTTAAATTTGTATCTAAGAAAAATTTTATCCTTGTATCAAGCCAAGGTTTGAACTGTTTCAATTTAGTAATATATGCTGGTATTCTTTTAGTGAAAAATAGTTTTTTAAAAGCTGTTTGAAGATCAAAAGTAAGTGCATTGTGATCAGACATAGAGTATGGGACTATTGTAAAACATAATATTTTTGTTTTTAGATCTTGGGATATAAATACTTTATCAATTCTGGTTTGAGTTCTGTATCTAAAATCACAGTGGGAAAATTCTAATGAATTATCATTTCTAAGATAAAATAAATGAAATAACTAAGTTATCTACCCATTTTTTTAAGATTTTTCCCTATAGGAGTAATACGAAAAGGTCTCTTGTTAGTAGTTTCTGAGTCATTCAGCAAACAATTAAAGTCACCTCCTAAAATCAAACTACCCTTAGAATTCTTAGTGATGAGTTCTAAGTGTTTTTTTTATTGTTGTTACCCCAATTCCCGGAAACCAATAGACATTGACCAGTGTCCAAATTCTATTACTAAATTTTATTATTATAATTGATAAAAGTCCTTCCTTATCTTCACAATTATACAAAATTTGAGGAGAAATAACACTTTTCCTCCATAGTGTTAGAACATCTCTGGTCTTTTTGGTGTATGAGGAGTTGGATAGTTTTAGGTATTCATTCGGGTTCCAGCTAAAACTATCATTTATTTTGAATTGGGGTTCTTGTAAAAATATTAGTTGTGCTTTATTTAATTTCAAGTATTTTAACAGGTTGAGTCTTTTCCCTAGATTATTTAATCCATTAACATTTAAAGAAAGAAAAATCAAATCCATCTTATTTATTTAATGTTTTAGAGTGTAATGGGTGTGATAACAAATTAGTCATAATATTTAGGATTTGCGTATCCTTCTTGGAAAGGTTATATTTCAGCGACGAGGTGCTGATTCTCAATATAAAATATGATTTAATATCAGACTGAGGCCTAAAAAAAGAAAAAAATATTTAAAGCTAAACTTTTAACAATCAGTAAATCCATTAACTGACATGGAATGTAAAAGATTCCTAATCTGACGGGAAAACAAATCCAGTCAGATTAACCATCACTTCCAATTTTGTGGAAAAAGTTTTCTCAACTTGAGGCTCCAGAGTATGTATTTTATGAAATTCTATAGATTAGTTGATATGAGTGAACAACAATGTATTGATATAATATATAGTTTGATTATATGTAGTGCAACTAAATTTCACTAATAAGCCTTTATTTGATTAAAAATATATATCCTCACTTCTGTATGAATTTTTTTGAAGCAAAGAATTTACAATTTAATAATGAGCATGTATAGGTGATATTTATCAATTAAGGTCTCAAAGAGCATCTGAATACGTAACATTTCCAATAATTTAAAGAGCAGTAAATGTAACAGTGTTAACTAGGATAAATCAGTACAGTAGTATATCAGCATTTAAAGTATTTATAGTAACAGATATTACATGTAACTAATTGCTAAAGCATTTCTCTCACTATGAGGTGTTATGTGATTGTCACTCCTCTATATAGTAATTTCACATATTTCCGTACTGCTACTAGTTAGTAACAATGTTACAGCAGTATAATTATAAGCAGGACATATGGAAATGGGATGTATATTTACAAATGATGATGGTTGACAGAGGAGATACTGCTCAAGCAATTCCTATCTATCACAAACTCAGTAAGTTCATATAACCATGGAAACACTCCAACAATAATTAATAAATATAAATTTACTTTCTAACAAATTATGCAAGGTTTTATATAAAGAAGCATGTCTTAATATTTCATCAACAATTGAATAGTCTTCAATATTGTAAGGTAAAACTTGGTAGAGTCAACAATTTCGAACATATTTAAATGCAGAGTCATTACTCATTCAAGAACAATTCTTCTTTTTTTTTCGTACATGTATATTTAATTCTTTCCTCTTTGTTTATTTCCTCTTTCTGTTTCTCTTTCAACATTCTTTTAATGAAAAGAAACATTTGCTATATAATCCTTAGCATTGTCATTACATTCCTTATGTTTTGCGTTGAACATTTGAGCACTGCACAGTGAGTCCCCGTTACTACATAGTTAATCTTCAGCCTTTTACTCAAGTCAGACTTGGTGACCTAATTAGGTATTCTGAAGAAGTTCGTATGGATGAAACCTAGGTCAATAAAGAAGTTTTTTGCTGAAGGAACGTGTGGTGGCTTTTCGTTGGGTTAGTTCCAGTGCTACAAGAATCTAACTTTAACAATTTTGTGTTTGCTTTCATCTCCTTATTGGCATCGGCTACATCTTGCTGTTTTACAATTGGTGACCTAATTAATTGCAATAGTACTGTGTTTGTGTATAAACTTTGTTTTCATCATAATAGTTGTTTCTTTTATATGCATGCATATATATATATATATATATATATATATACATGTTCATATTCTTATGTATCCTTATATATATGAGCACATATTTATGTCTACATATCATTACGCACATATATGTTGATTTACATTCTCTGTATTAATGTTGTCAATAACCAAGAGAGCCTTTGTGTTTGAAAGAAAAGTTTGAGAATGGAATTAAAGGAACATTCCCCTTCTTAACGTGTTGTCCAATTATTTGTTATTGTAGTTATCAGACAATTTCTCATATCACATCTCATATACTGATAAGTATATTAGAGTCTATATTGCAGCCATTACTGTGTGTACATAATAAGATAGACTCATTTTCATTTAACTCTTATTTCAATAAATGTTCAAAGAGTTCTAAAATCGCATATCTAACTAGACATCTATCTACTATCCTTTTTCCCCCACTATTGTATATGAGGACAACATTCCAATAGTAGTAAGCCTCTAGGGCTTTAACATTTTGAAATTAGCTTAACTTCTTTATATACCAACTGCAGGATGGAGATTAATTGTAACATCACTAAGCATGGTTAAGCAGAAATGTATTAATATCTTGGATATTTGTGCCTCATGGGCCAGCCCCTATAACAGTTATATTGTATATTTCCTCAATAGCTACACTGTAAGGTACAGCATAGTTGTACCAAATGAAGCAGATATCCCAAATCAAAACTGAAAGAGCCTCTGTCCAAATGTAAAATGATGGTACTAGAAAATTATTTTATATGCTTCCTATGACTGTCCTTACTGTTTTACCTACTGGGAGATTTTAAACAGGAACAGTTTAGATGTGTTAGAGCCAATTGTAACTAAATATTTCTACTATATTCTATTAACTTGTCACCAGATTATTATGACAGCTCTTGATCACAAACTGAGCTCTTAGTACAGAGCTTTTAAGATTTCTATGAGTCATCAGAACCTGTTTAAACATATATTAGTTACTGTCAGCTATGATGTACAATGTATGGGCTCATATCTGTAACTTATACTTGCCCTAGAACCCCTTAATAGGTATGAATTAATAACAAATGCCTGATTTGCTTTCCGCCTCGCGTATTCATTTGTGCACAGCAGTGATCAGGGTACCACACATGCTTAATATATGTACAAATTCTCAGGATTTCACAATATATATGTTGTATTATCTGTGTGAAATCCTCAGGATGGAACAGCCTCTGTTCTGATGTTATGCTTGTTACAGTCGGGTTGTGAATGGTGGAGTTCTGTACTAAAGGAGATACTGTACTTAGATGCAAAGATAAGCATAAGCTGATTCAGTCCTTTTCTTAATTAGCACAGATGGATATACTCAATGAAGATTACCTTATCTGGTGCTCATGGCTCATTTTTCACAGTTGTCATAACCACTTTAGTTTGTCATGTTAACTTTTTTGATTTATCGATCTAGGATTTTACTATACCATTCTAGACTATACCATTGTTGCCTCACAGTAAGAGGCTCTCCCGCTCGACTCTCAGCCGGAGCGCCCCCTGTGTGAAGCCTGCATGCCCCCCCCCACCGTGGTCGAGTGGCGTTAGGTTATTTCCTCAATAAAGAATATGTTAGCATAAACAGCACATTGTGCTATAGCATTTCCTCATTCATGTTACTCAAGAGTAATAGCACTTTACCAGAGGCTATTTGAATGATGAAGATTTCTAGGAAATCCATAAACTAAACTTTTTCCCACAACAAGGTAGCCTTCCGTGCCCCACTTTCATACAATTAGTCCAAAACCACTCAAGAAACAAGCTAGAGAGAGACTGGCAAGTCCCAATGGAGTGAAGCATTTGCCCATCTCCAAGCTCCATTTGTCACTAATAGCCAGAACTTACAAACGATGACAGCTGTAAGCATTCTTCTATTAAACAGAAAGATTCCTTTTTTTTCTTTTTATTATCTTTTCCTATCCATTGTTTACAGAATACTTACATTTTTTTATATATAGAGTTGCTTATGTGTAGACTAGAGTAATAATGTATTTAATTATTAGTGACATATTATGTAAAGCCAGATCTATTAATTTTTTATCTGTTAATTTCCCAAACACTCGAAGAGACTTGTAATGTAGCAGTGATGTCATCGCCATCTACATAGTCCCGCCCTGGTTACCACAGAGATCAGTTTCTAATTAATTTTACTTGGATCAAATTAACAACTCTTAATAATTTCTAACATTTAGTTTGATGTCTTATTTGCGTTATGTTTCAAGAAACTTCAGGCTGCTGAATCAGCGAGATAGGCAAATGAGATCTCCGCTACACGTCAGCAACGCTCGTACAGCTGACCATGGATTTCTAACACAGTACACAAAGGCAACTCAGACAAGCTTCTTAATGTTAAACAAAGCTCAGTTTACAGGCAGCCACCAGAGTACTTGAGTGAAAAGAAAAAAAAAAAACAAAGGGAGAAGCAACTTTTGAATTCAGTGCAGTGCTCGAGGTTACTTTCCTCATGAAAGAAAGGAATGATAGTTTGGAATGCTAAAACGCTAAGCTGAAAAATAGAGTCGGGAAAGAATTTTGTAATATGTTGAAGTCATATAGTGACAGAATGCTTGAAATGACTTAAAAAAAAAAGGAAAAATAAATAAACATATAACAAGAGTTCTTTGCATTGTATATATATATATATATATATAAAATCAGATTCTGAAATTATCTATTTCAGATTGCTAATTAAATGGACAGTTTTAAAGTTACCCGTTTCAAAACTCTCCCTACACCACTTCCCTCTTCTTCCCTTAACAAAGTAATGGAAGGAAGGAAAAACAATTCAATAAATAAATGAACACGTGTGTGTGTGTGTAGGACTCAACTAGCTGTACACCCTAGGTATCACTAGCAGCTGTATCTAAAGACAATTCAATAAATAAATGAACATATGTGTGCAGGATTCAACTAGCTATACACCCTAGGTATCACTAGCAGTTGTATCTAATAATAGTATAGCATTATTAATTTTAGATTGCAAGTTTTATAAAGACATATGCAAGACAAATAAAGTGACGATACATACTTCCTTAGGTCTAGGTTTCCATAAACTTTTATGACTTAGTTTGATCTTTGAGAGAATTAGGAAGTCCAGTAATTTTGGCTCCAGTTTTCAATTTCTTCTTTCTTACATCCGTCCAGTTGTTTTTCTCTGATGATCTTTTAAGGGTCATAGATGGTGTCCAGTCCATACCTTGTGGGAATGTAATGATGTTATTGTTTTGGATAAAAGAAACAGCTTCTTGTATATTGTTGAAAGATGTCATCTCATTCTGGTGGTAGATTTTGATTTTGGCTGGATAGGCTAATTGTGTTTTAATTTTATTTTGCTTTAAAAACCTTACCAGTGGCGAAGAGCTTTTTCTCATTTCCAGGACTCTTGTGGAATAATCGTTGTCTAGCCTTATTTGGTTTCCTTTAAAAGATAAGGGACTTTTCCTCCAAGGTGTTCTCAGAATAAGTTCTTTATCTAAGAAGGATAGGAACGTCACAACAATAGATCTTGGAGAGGCATTAGGGGAAGACGAAATAGGCTTCCCTATGGCTCTATGTGCTCTCTCAATCCCGTAGGACATACCTTCTTTTAAGTCTAAGAATTCAGGCAGCCAGGAATTTAGGAAGGAAATAATATCTTCTCCTTCTGTTTTTTCAGGGAGACCAATGATTCTAATATTTGTTCTCCTCTCTCTGTTTTCAATGTTGTCTACTTTATTTATCAGCCAGTTATTTTGTTGCAGTATGGTCTCACAATGGGATTCATCTTCCTTAAGCCTTTTATCTATGTCATTCAGTGAAGTTTCAATGTTCAGAATTTTGGATTGTTGCTGCTGGAGGATTTCCTTCAGGACATCAGTTTGTTGTTGACAGTTCATCTTTAAAGTTTCAAGATTGTCAGTAAATCTATCCATTTTTAAAGACAGTTCCTGGAGAGTGGTAGATATAGACTGGATCTCCTTCCTTAATGTGGAATCAGCATGTGAAAATTTTGAGTTGCTCATCTCTGTTTAGTTGTATAATCCTTAGTTTTGACAGGAAATTTTTTAAGAAAAGGCTCCAAAGTTGAGAATCTAGTAGATTATAGATTCCCAAATAGATTGCATAACTTTAAGGAGCTGGTAATAGAATTTTAAATAATAATTTTCCTGTTTCTTAGTAACTGATATGGAGCTCAAGGAAAAAGCTGTTACCAGTTGGCCATCTAGGCTCCGCCCCCACTAGCCCACCTTTGTGAAGGGGAATAACTATTGCTGTTCTCCATTCCTCAGGAACAAAGCCCGTGGTTAGGCTGTGATTGAAAAGAATATTTAATGGTGATGTTAGTTCATGTTTTAGCCTTTTAGAAGACAGACTGGGATGTCATCTGGTCCCATAGAGGCTGTGCTTTTTGTCTTGGACAAGGCTTTGAGGACCTGCTCTTCAGATATGTAGGGTGGGGGAAAGTTTCTAATAAGTTAGAAGTGGACAAGAGAGTGAAATTTTCACCCAACCTATCCGCTAGCAGGTTTGCTAGCTCTGTGGGGTCAGTGTGCATGATAACATTGGTCACTATTTCTGTACATGCTTGGGTCCTATCTTTTAGGCTACATACATAGCTGTAAAAAGTCTTATGGTTATGCTTGACTGTACTTGTTAAGTAGATCATGCCTGCTCAACATGGTAAACTTCTTTGAGTCAGTCACCAGAGCTGTGGATGAAGGCAAGGTGGTTCATACAGCCTACCTTGATCTGGCCAAGGCCTTTGATACCATTCCTCACTAAAGAATCATAGAAAAACTCACTAAGCTAGGCATCAAACCCCTATATCACTAGGTGGGTTGCAAACTGGCTCACAGGTAAAACCCACAGTGTGAAAGTAGCTGACTCCAAGTCATATTGCCGACCAGTCATGAGTGGAGTCCCACTGGGTTCGGTCATGGGTCCTGTCCTGTTTGGCATCTACTTCTCTGAAGTCCAGGCCAACACGAAGGGACTCTGGCTGACAAAGTTCACAGATGATTACAAGTTGGGAGCTATTATTAACTCCCCGAGTGATGCTGACATCTTACAGAAAGGCCTCACTGAGATCGACTGGTGTCAGAACCATGGCTTTAAACTCAATGCCAAAAATGTGTCATCATCTCCTTTGGGAAAAACCCAGTTCTCATGAATTACCACATCGATGGTAGTCCACTGAACACAGAAAGCATTATAAGAGATCTGGGATCACAGGCTGACAGCAATCTCTCTTTTGACCATCACATTGCCACTGTGGTCAGAAAGGCCTTCTATGTGGCACATTTCATTACTAAGGGTTTTGCATCCAGGAAGAAAGAGGTCATTGTCTTCCTCTACTCTTCCCTCATTAGGCCAGTCATTGAGTACAATGCCCCATTTGGCATGTACCTCACTAAACAGCTGCAACAACTGCAGAGGCCACATAAGTACCTCAGAAAGAGGATCCTAGGCCTGAACCATTTGTCCTATATGGACACACTCAAAAAAACTCCATCTATTCTCTGCCTCATATCTCCAGAAACCTCAACCTCATTACCACAATTAACAGAACATGCTGGAGGGACAGGTTCATAACACAGAGACTGCCCATGCTATGGAACAGACTTCCAATACATGTCAAGTAGAACACCTCACTGACCCTCTTCAAGAGAAATCTTGATGAGTGGATGGGAAAAAGAAAATTCACCTGGGGGTAACTCCAGTGCTTCTACGGAACTGAGACACTGGGAACTAAGGTCGGGTGGCACTATGCCAGGGTAATCCTATGGCTATGCTTGTAAAAACCCCAGGGCCATTAGCCTAGTACACACCTATGAATCTATTAAGGGCATGCATTAATTTCCCATGTGTAGCTGTTTAACAGGATTTACATAGGAAGAGAGAAAAGTACATAATAGCATATATATTGATAATCTATATGTTTTACAGGTAACTCCATGCACTTTGTGGTGTACATACAGCAACCTACAGATTCCATCATTATCTGTATGTACTATATCCTTTTGCTGTTACGGATATTTCTTCATTGATGCTTCTTAATGTAAGTCTTACAACCACTGGCTCAATATAAAAAGAATATGTGCTCTCAGTTGCCTGCTCATGGATACTAAGGTTTTCTGACACTTTCCATAAGTTATTCAAATGATAATTTGTGTAGTATTCTAATGTAAAATGCTTGTAGACTCCTGTGGCATGATGTTGTTATCTTTAGACTTCCATCCAACAGTTATGTAGTGGGCTTGAATCACACAGACAACCACTACAGATATTGCAAATTATGTTGATTTTACAACTGTTATGTATGCAGGCATTGATATTACTTTTTATATGTCACATTATTATTTCTTACAGTTAGTGTTTCATACACTTTTGTACTGCACATGAATGCATTTTATTAGTGTGACATACACTGTCCACATAATCATCTGCATAACTGGGCCCCCACAGGAATATGATCATGTGCATATCATTGTCTTTCAGATGGCAGAGAGACCTAGGGGTGACAATTTCTCCCCACTGGAAAATGACATCATACTAGATGCTCTGCGACAACTTGGATGGAGACTCCTTGGACATGCAAGGAATACTGTATGAAGGAATGAAGTGTGAGCTGACATCACCAATATGATTAATGCAGTTGCAGGTCACAACAGATACCCTGAGGCCTATCAACTACAGTGCTCAAACATGATCCTCCATGCAACTAACAGGTTATAATGGTATTTGAGATTGAGTGATGCCACCTGCGATGGCCCACCATTGACCTCCCTGATGAGATCACAGTATTTCTTGCCTTCCTTCATATGGCGAGTGAGGAGAGATGCAGACCTGGGATGGGATAGAAACAGGATTTCCAGGCCAAACATATATGTCTTACTTTGCATGACATGGATGACTATAGAGTAAATCATCACATATTGCTGTTGCATGCATGTTCATGTATAGTCATTCTGGATTTACAGCAGCAGAATTGAACCATGCAAACAGAGCCACACATGGTGATGATGATGAATGTAAGTGTAATGACATGTACTCATACAACTGCAGTACAGACAGATCAGTGCAACAAACATGTGTAATGCTGTTTGCATTAATATTCACAGGTCCATCTACTTCTGGACAACACCAGGGCATTCCAGGCTAGTGTCTCTGCACTGTGTTACTGTGACCACTACCTGTTATTGTCTCAGCCTCATGTCATGGGATTGCTTTTTATTGTCGTATTGTTATTTGCATAACCTTTCACACTGCAGGTATATCCAGTGGGGGCCCAAGCCATGCAAGTGCAGTAAATTCTTTGTAGAACAATCTACATAAAACATACACTCAACAGTAAAACCTAAGTGGGGATGTTTAAAAACCATGCCAGGTTGTATAAAAAGTTTTCTACAAAAAAATTTAGTTTATTTGGCATTCTGCACCCTCTGTTATGCTTTTTACATAGGGAAAACCAATCGTTCTTTTAAGGAACGGATTTTGGAACACTTGAGAGACATTAAGAATGGGAGGCAGGAAAATGCATTAGCACACCCTGTAGTGGTTCAAGTGAATTCCCGTAAGTTTACGTTACTGGCATTGGAGGTAGTTGGAATTGATATTAGGGGCAGTGATGTTAAGAACAAGACAGAGGCAAGGGAACAAGCCTGGATTTTTTCACTTCAAGCAGATACGTTTCCAGGACTAAATGAGGTTGTTTCCCTGAAGCCTATGTTGAAGGCATGCCCACTCCCACATTAAAATGTGTGTCTATATATTTTTTATATGAATGTTTTAAAGTTTTGTATTTTGGTGTTTTGTAAGTATATTGCTATTATGTGATGTAATTTGTTATTGTTGTTAAAAGATTTTTTGACATGCTTCTTGCAACAGGAAATGATATCACAGTGCTATTGCTACATAGATGGCTTTTCTTTTTAATGTGACTGATTAAGTGATCTATTGTATCGTGAAAGTGCTTACCTGTTTTTATTTTTACTTTTAAGTTGAATACATTTAATAACCTACAGCCTTGGTGGCCTGGCACTTTGCATATTTGGATACTGTTTTTTGTTTAAGTGCCAATCCTTTATCTTGGTGGTCTTTCATTGTTTTTTTAATTTTGTCAAGATACCCCCCCCTTTTTGCTATTTTCACTGTTTTAAGTATTTGCTGGTACTTTTCACTGCTGCAAAGCAATCTATTCAACTTGTTCTGGTTTTCTTGCCAAGCAATGTTAGAAATAACTGATTTGTTAGCTGTTTAAAACATTCTATAGAGTCTTCTGGCTGATTTTCTGCTGTTTAAACATTTTTTAGTGTCTCACTGTTAACCATTCTGTAGTGGTTCCCACCGAAACTAGGGTAGCTAGTAGTTGTAGCATAGTCCAGATACAGGTTTGCTGCTTCTGTGTCTGTTACTAGTGGCTGTTTATTCTGAGCACATTTTGCATGCCATCTCAGATTGGAAGGGGCCTTTCTGCACTCTAGTAAGAGGATTGTGTTGATTGAAGCCAGTCTAGTGAAGGGTGGTTAGTCTAGGGCTTGGAGTAAGCATCCTCATTGGTCCTTTTGAATGCAAGTTTTTAGCTTCTGTTATTTAAGCCCTGTAACTGAGCAGGTTTCTGCATGTTTGTGTGTCACTCAGCACTGCACACTGCCATGCAATTGTGCGCCATAGCTGGGCAGACTAATTCAACAGTTGTTCCCATAGACACAGCTGTAACACATTAGTGTAGCCTTCATCCTTAGTACTTTCCTGGTCAAAGAAATACTGCCAGTGAGCTGAAACCTATTAAACTACCAACAAAAAACACCCAGGCAGAAATACCCATTCAATGAGCTCCTCTTTGATCAATCAGGAAAAGACCCCCTTAGTGATAGAAGTCTTCAACCTAACATTATGGACAGTTGGACCACCCTTGTTTCTTCTGCCAAACTTGTTGACTTGGGTCTCTTGAGGCAGTGATGCCTCATGTACACCAACAACCTTCTACTAATAACTCACTCTAGTATAGAGTGTTAGAGATGTATCTACACCAAGAATCTTGAATCCATGCTCTATCACACTCAAAACAGTAACATGGAAGAGGTTATCAACCCACCCACCACTACACATGCAAATAGCCACTGCTCATACACACAGTATGCATCTAACACAAAAATTAACATATCCAGGAGTTCTCTCAAAAAAAAAACTACTGAGACACCACAGACCTCCAAAACTCAAGACTGCTACAACTAACCCAGTTCCCACAGCACTCATGACACATAGCAACACCAGTGTCTCACCTACCAAGTCAGTAAGGCATAATACTCAAAAAACTAATTTTCTAGTCATTGCAGACAGAATAGTGAGACAGATGGCTATCCTACTCACCAGGTTGGACTAGGAAAATGTCACAGTCAGCTGCTTGTCTGGTGCCAGGATTCACCAGATGACGCATGCACTCAGGTTTCTCAGCAACGAGTGCTATTATGACTCTATCATAGTTCATGTTGCATGAATGACCTGAGACGTACCTCACTGGACTATATAAAGAGATAGACATGATTGAGCTCTCTGAGTATGTGTACAAGGCAGGTATGTACCTAGCCTTGAGCAGCATACTACCCTCACCTAGAATGATGCTACAGTATAAACAAAAAATGATTGATTTCAATAATTGGCTTAGTTTTTGGTGTCCTTGAAAGGGGATCAAGTTCCTTTTAGCCTGGGAAGCCATGGTCGACAAACCTCACTGCTTTGCCAGAAATGGTTTCTACCTGGCACCTCTAGGCTTTCAGCTAGTGGCAAAGGCTCTTGCCTCCCCCATAGTGCCTTTTTTAGGCAATGTCTCAAAAACAAACTTACCAATGTGAAGTTTGCTAATCATAACATAATAAGAGCCATGCTGCTAAACGATAGGAGCTTAGACCAAAAACTGCACACCCTGGAAGCACTTCTGCCCCTGGAAGATGTAGATGTCTATGCAGTCACAGAAACCTGGTTCAAGGCCTCAGAGAGTACCCCAGCCTTGCAAGGCTACAATGCCTTCCATCCCTTCAAACTGCAAAATGAACATGTGAGAACCAAAGGAGGGGGTGTTTCTATCTATAGTGGATATAAATTCACCTCCTGTCTAGTTAGATTGGACAACTCCATGGAGTTATTGCAGGTTCAGCTTATGGTGGGGTGGGTAATACCCCCATTCAAGTCATAGCCAGTTTTAGGTTCATAGGTTCATAGGTGTGTACTACGCTAATGGCCTTTAGAAGCCTAGGTAATGTTAAATCCAAAAAATATCCAGCACAAGGAAAAAATGAAAAAATGTGTTAAGAATTTATTGTGGCAAACCCCTTAAATACAATAAAAGCAAATTGGTTTTGGCTAAAGAATTATAGCCTTCTTCAGTGCATCAAAAAACATTCATTAGGGCAAACCCTTACAGCTGCTTATATCTATCTATATATATATATACATATATATATATATATATATATATATATATATATATATATATATATATATATGTCAAAAACTTGATCACTTAATTGAAATAATCCATCCATTGGTTCAGACCAGAACTAACTTAACTCATTCAATCCTGGTTTAAATAAAGCACCTAACCTAATAATCCAAGCAGATTCTTTTTGGTTTAATACATTGTGCCATCCAGCTTTGCATAGCCTATTCATATGTTTTCTGTCTATTATGGTAAAGGTAAATTTAGCAGTTTTGTGTGTTAGAGTGTGTTTGTAGAGGGCATTAGAAACCCTTTATTTCTTATTTCACTTAAATGTACACTGATTCTATATCTGAAGGGTCTGGATGTTTGTCCAACATAAAATGAAGAACAAAAACAAGTGGCCAAATAAACAATCCAATCACTGCTACAGAACGAATGAAGAACAAAGTAATGGAAAACCATGCATAATATATCAGAATTATTTCTTAAAATCGGATGTGGTTTCTGTAAGGATTCCTTACCATGGATTTTTTATTATGGATTTTTATAATGATTTTTAAATAATTTAGGAATATCAGTCAGTGTAGGAAATATAACTAATATATATTTTGTAAGGATATTTTGTTAGGATTTTGAAATGAACTGGTGTTGTATTTGTATTTGTATCTGCACAGAAGAAATGAGCTACATCTCTAAAATCCTGTTTGACTAAACACTTAACAAGCTGTTAATTGATATGATTAAGAATCATTCAAATGGTATAAAATGGTCCCAGTGACTTATGTTAGTAGATCTGATGAAGCGTGCGCTCCAGCACGTGAAAGCGCTTATCTTCTGCAGTTTTATGGAATAAAAGATTTTGTGGATTATCTTGGACTTCTCGTGGTGTATCCTGATCACTGTTTTACTTTTTTGAATTGTACAGTTTCCAAAACATCTTATTTCATAAATTTTAGATGTGTTACAGCTAGTAAATTCCTTGGTTTGGGATACGTGTGTGCAAGCACTACAATGACCACAAGAAACACATCCTAATAATATATCTCTGAATGGAGTTCTCTGTTGGCTAATTGGTGGGCTGTAATGTTTGTAATGGGTTAGATATGAATTAATAGTTCTACCTCTACGATAAGAGAATAGACATCTGGGGTTGAGCAGTTCACTCAATTTATCCTGGGCTAACAAAATAACCCAGTGATTATTTATGATGTTTTTACAACATTATTGAACTATAATATCGTATTACTTCCCAGTTTAGACACACTGTAAAGATCATGTAAAGCACATATTCAAGAAATAAAACAAGTATATAATATGATTAACAAATTTGGATGCAAGTTAGTTCATATCCTGATATATCCCAATATATCTGTATGTTATGAGTCCTCAATAGAACCATTAAACAGCAGCTGATTATAAAAATCTGCATTGTAAAAACAGTATTATAATCTAAAGTCATTCACATATAGACAATAGACTACCCACTCTGTTCATACATATATCATAACTGTATATGATATATTTTTAAGAATTGTCCTAGTAAACAAAACAACCAGGATTTATGTGAACATAATAGTCCTGAAAAAAGTATAATAAAGTTAAAATTGTAGATGTTTCATAAATCAACATAAGTTATATCAAAAGGAGTCCAAAATATGATATATAAGCGATTCCGATGACCCAGTTCCTCAATAAAGATGTCCGGTTATTCAGAAAAAACACTGTGTAACATAGCATTGTACCATATGTCCAAGCCTCAACATAGAGCCACAAACTGATCCGATCAATAAAGAAGAGACACAACCTTCGAGTTAACAATGTTATTTGAAAAACAGTTGTTATGTAAAAGTTAGTCATAATTTATTTTTGGACCAGCTTGATATTTGGAGACGATACCTGGACAATTGTTGGATGGTGTGGTGGGGGATCAGCAATATATGCATGAATTCATACAATACCTTAATGAGAATAAGTGGGGTATTCAGTTTACATTGCATATTGAATATCAACAAATTACATTCTTGGATGTCATCATAACTAGACAGGAGGATCATGCACTGGAATCGGAAGTATATAGAAAATTTCCAGAATATAACACCTTGTTACATGCCTCCAGCCACCATCCTCGCCACATCATCAATAATATTCCTAAGTCTCAATATCTACGTATCAAATGTATTTGTTCCTCAGAACAAACTCTTAAAGCCTGCCAAGATTATTTAACTAACAGGTTACTTACCAGAGGATATCATCAGGATCCTATTACTCAAACATTACACCAGGTTGATAAAATAGACAGGTGCCAACTGTTACAATAAAAAGATAGAACTATTCAGGTTCAAAATTACACTTCACAATCAATCAGGTTAGTCACTACTTTTGGGACCAATACCAATAGATTTAAAAACATCATAAATAATCATTGGGATATTTTGTTAGCCCAGGATAAATTAAGTGAACTGCTCAACCCCAGATGTCTATTCACTTATCGTAGAGGTAGAACTATTAATTCATATCTAACCCATTAAAAACATTACAGCCTACCTATTAGCCAACAGAGAACCATATTTGGAGATATACTATTAGGATGTGCTTCTTGTGGTCATTGTAGTGCTTGCACACACGTATCCCAAACCAAGGAATTTACTAGCTGTAACACATCTAAAATTTATGAAATAAGATGTTTTGGAAACTGTAGCAGTGATTGGATTGTTTATTTGGCCACTTGTTTTTGTTCTTCATTTTATGTTGGACAAACATCCAGACCCTTCAGATATAGAATCAGTGAACATTTAAGTGAAATAAGAAATAAAAGGGTTTCTAATGCCCTCTACAAACACACTCTAACACACAAAACTGCTAAATTCACCTTTACCATAATAGACAAAATACATATGAATAGGCTATGCAAAGCTGGATGGCATAATGTATTAAACCAAAAAGAATCTGCTTGGATTATTAGGTTAGGTGCTTTATTTAAACCAGGCTTGAATGAGTTAAGTTAGTTCTGGTCTGAAACAATGGATGGATTATTTCAATTAAGTGATCAAGTTTTTGACATATATATATATATATATATATATATATATATATATATATATATATATATATATATATATATACATATAAGCAGCTGTAAGGGTTTGCCCTAATGAATGTTTTTTGATGCACTGAAGAAGGTTATAGCTCTTTAGCTGAAACTGGTTTGCTTTTATTGTATTTATGGGGTTTGCCACAATAAATTCTTAATACATTTTTTTCTTTTCCTTGTGCTGGATATTTTTTTGGATTCAACATTACATTGGTTTAATCCATGAACTCTGTCTTCCCTACGTATTTTTGGTTTGGTCTGCTTTACAAGCCTAGTCCATAGGATTACCCTGGCATCATGCCACTCGACCTTAGTTCTCAGTACCTCTGTGAAGAAAAGCCACTGGAGTGATCCCTGGGGTGAATCTTCTATTTCCCATCCACTCATCAAGATTTCTTTTGAAGAGGCCAATGAAGTGCTCTGCTTGACATGTATGGGAAGTCTGTTCCATAGCATAGGCAGTCTTTGGGTTATGAAAATATCCCCCCCGGCATGTTCTGTTGATTGTGGTAATGAGGTTGAGGTCTCTGGAGCATGTGGTGCGGAGGGATTGGGGTTTCTTTAGATGCAGCATTTCTAACAGAGCTGGGTCAGACATGTTTTAGTAAGTGAAGCCTATATCGCCTCTAAGTAGGTGATATGAGACAGAGAATAGTTGGAGTTTTTTTATCTGCCTCTCCAGTTGTTGTGTTGGCCTGGATTTCAGAGAAGTAGATACCAAACAGGAGAGGACCCAGGACCGAACCCTGTGGGACTCCACTCATGACTAGACAGCAGTCTGACTTGTAGTCAGCTACTTTCACGCTGTGGGTTCTATCTGTGAGCCAGTTTGCAACCCACCTAGTGATACAGGGGTTGATGCCAAGCTTAGTGAGTTTTTCTATGATTCCTGAGTGGTAAATGGTATCAAAAGCCATGGCCAGATCAAGGTAGGCTATATGAACCACCTTGCCTTCATCCACAGCTCTGGTGACTGACTCAAAGAAGTCGACCAAGTTGAGCAGGCATGATCTACCCTTCACAAAATCAAACTGTGTGGGATCCAGAGTTTGGAGATTCCCTATATCCTTGTTTATTAGGTCCATGATGATGCGTTCCATAGCTTTGCACATCAGACTCATCAGGCTAATGGGACGATAGTTCCCAGGGTCTGTAGTTGCTCCTCCTTTGTGGAGAGGGATGACTGTAGCAGTGCGCCATTTGGTAGGGACAAAGCCTGAAGTGAGTCTGTGATTGAACAGGGCACACAGGTGAGATGCCAGTTCACTCTGTAGTTCATGTAGAACACAATCAGGGATATTGTCAGGTACCGCTATATTCTTGGACTTGAACAGTGCTGTTTTAACCTGTGCAGCAGTAATACTGGGTGCTTGGCAATCTACTGGCATTGTGATTGGTCCTTTGGGGGAGAGAGAGGTAAATTTGCCACTGAATCTGTCGGCCAGTAGACTGGCAATACCTGTTGGCTCGGTATAGGAGGTACCATTGTGCAGTAGCTCAGAGCAAATCTGGGTATTGCCATGGAGATTCTTTACATAACTATAGAAGGCCTTGTGGTTGTCTTTACTATCTGCTGCATTTCTGTTTTCATAGCTAGCTTTAGAGGATTTGATGAGGTATCTCAACATTTTGTTGAGGCTGATAAGGGAGTTTTTCCAGTTTTGGTACTTCACCTTATTCCGCATCAGTTTCCTTCTTCTATTGTAGAGTTTGTTTATGGCAGGGGACCACCAGATTGGCTTCGTTTTTTTGGAGGAGAGTGCCTTGGTTCTATTGGGTATGGTGATATCCATGCATTTGTGTGGTCACACAACTATTCTCCATTTGCATGGGTGCTGTATAGTTAGCCACCTCTGTTTTTAGGAGCCCAAAGTTAGCTTTGGAGAAGTATTTCATGGTGGTTACCTTTGCAGGGATGGGAGGTATGTGGATTTCCAAGGTGATTAGTTTGTGGTCGGATCTAACCAGGGAGGAGCTGACTATTGGTGTAGAGCAATGGTTGCCCATGTTAGTAATAACCAGGTCTAGGATGTTGCTACATCTAGTGGGGGTAAGAACGAGCTGGTCCAGGGCATTGGAATTAATGAACTCCAGGAAACATTGGGCAAGTGAATTGGTACATGAGTAGTTTACATATTTAATGGAGGGGTAGTTGAAGTTGCCTAGTAAGAGAGTGTTAGGTTTGACCCTCATATTCTCCAGGGTGCTTAGGAATGTGGAGTGCGAGTCTTGGGACATGGTTGGGGACCTATAGCAGGCTATGACCTGAATCACTGTCTACACAATGTTAGCTGTACCCGAAGTATCTCTGATGCATTATGTTGGGCTATCAGTCTGGAGGTGTGTGCATCCTTTATGAAAATGGAAACACCACCACCTTTGGAGCTTCGGTCCAAGTGCTGGGGATGAAAGGTGTGGAATGAGTTATAGCCTGGTAGTACAGGGGTGCTTTCTGCTGCCTTGAGCCAGGTCTCTGTTACAGCACAAATGTCAATGTTCTCCATTTTAAGGAGTGCTTCGAGTGAGTGCATTTTGAGATTTAGACTTCTAGCTTTGAGCAGCATGACCCTCAGACTGCATTTGTTTGCAGCTGTTATGGTGGTAATTTGGTCTTTGGAACACTGCCTAAAAAAGGCACTATAGGGGTGGCAAGAGCCTTGGCCAGTATCCAGAAGCCCAGGGGTGACAGATGCAGGTCATCTCTGGCAAAGCATCGAGGTCTGTCAATCATGTCATCCCAGGCAGACAGATACTGGATCCCCTTAGAATGACACCAAAAACTTAGCCAATTGTTGAAATCAATTATTTTCTGCTTGTACTGTGGTATCATTCTGGGTGATGGTAGGATGCTGCTCAGGACTAGGGTCATATCCGCCTGGGCTACATAATCCGAGACCTCCTCCATGTCTCTTTTCATGTAGTCCAGGGAGGTACTCTCAGGTCATTCACACCCACTTGTACAATGACAGAGTCATCACGAACAAAGAACCAGTACAAAACTCAAAATAATAGCCAAATCCAGACAAAATTCCAACCTTGCGTAAAAACTCTGCTTTATTTAGCGCTTTTGTCAGTGTGTATCAAAGACTTCTTTGAATGCAACCATATTAAAAACACAGGTTTAAATAATTGATAAGGTTAAATCATGGCCCAATGAATACCCAGCTACTGTGAATAAATAAGTAGAATCACACACATATTAATTTATGACATATTAACCTAATAACTAAGAAAAAGTGTATATAATCCTCCCTTGGTCAGTTGTTTTTTTTTTTTTTGAAAAAATGTACGATTTTGATTTTCGAGCTTTGCTTAGGGGTAAAGATAATTGTGTTCACAATTTATCCGATAAAGAATGGGTCCTGTTGACAAAATTGATTAATGATAGGTCGATACGGGTTATGAAATCCGACAAGGGGGGAGGGTTGATCTTAATGTCTAAACAAGATTATACCAATAGAATTAATGTTTTATTGTTGGACAATACAGTGTATGAAGAGGTCTCTAAAAGTTTTGTTAACGTCTTCTACCACAAAATTGACGTCATGTTACAAGACTACAAGATCAAGGATTAATATATGTCAGGTTATTAGAATTTTTGCAAGTGAAATTTCCGAAAATACCTTGTATCTTTGGTATACCAAAGATACATAAGGACAAAGTGGACCCTCCCATGAGGCCAATTGTTAGTGCAAATGGATCCAAGACAGAGTTCATGGGGAAATACATAGACTGTGTATTAAAAGATGTTCTTAAAAGTGAAGAGCACATTTTCATAGATTCGTGGCACTTTCATAGACCATTTAATGCTGTACAATGTAACAGAAAAGCCACATTTCTAACTGTGGATGTTGTGAATGTGTATAACTCAATCCCACATACTGTGGGGATAGAGTGGTTTGAGGAATTTTTATATGAGAGCACATTATTTGACAACAACCAAGTGGCTATTCTTGTTACACTCACGGATGTTATGTTAAGAAACAATTTCACTTTTTCCGAGGGTCAATATTTCCTTCAAAAAACAGGGGTAGCCATGGGGGCTATATGTGCCCTGTGTTTGCAAATATAGTAATGTTGATGTGGGAAAGGAAATATTTATTCAATTCATTCTATACACAAAAATGGAGTTTATATTTACGTTACATAGATGATTTGATTTTTTTTTTTTTGTTATGGACAGGAGAAGTTAAAGACATTCAGGATTTCATTTTGTACATTAATAGTGCTACTGAATTTTTGGAGTTCACTTTTACCCATGGGCTAGGCAGCATCAATTATTTGGACGTAGTAATTAAAAAGGAAAATGACACACATTACATTAGTGACCTTTATCGAAAGAAAACTTACAGCAACAGGTTATTGCATTATCAAAGTAATCATCCTATGCATGTAAAGAAAGGCTTAGTTAAGGGCCAACTTATTAGATTGGCCCGAATGGTCACTAGAAATGATCAATTTCTTGTTCAATGTAATGAACTTTTTGAAATGTTTAAGTCCCGCAAATATGCATCTGATTTACTAAAGGACTCAATGAATGAAATTTGTATTAAAAGAGAAAGGGATTATAGTACCACTTCTGAACTATAGTAAGGTGACGAGTCCTATGGATGTTTATCAGAGAGAGGGCACTTCAGCGAACAGGGATTTTAAATGTTCTTTTGTTACCAGAATTTCAGTGGATTACCAGTTTTTATCTAACATTTTGAATAAGAACTGGCATATTTTCCACAGTTTTGATGGTATTATTGATAAATTAGGTCCAAGACCATGTATAGTTTACAGGAGAGGGTTCACTTTCAAACAGTTGTTGTAAAATAAAGGTACTGGTCCTCCACAGGGAGGGTTATCAGGTATGAAAAGATGTGTTTTTTGTTGCCAATGTCCTTTATTGAAACAAACAGACAAGATAAAAATCAACAAGAGTTTTATAAAATTAAAAGGGAAATTTACTTGCAAAATGTCAGGGGTAGTATATGCTGCTTTATGCGTAGATGCACTGTTTTTTACATAGGAAAAACCATAAGAAAATTTAAGGAGAGGATGTACAAACATGCAAGGGACATAAAAAATCAGAACACTAATAGTGCTTTATTTCGACATATAGAGAACCACCCATCCCATAGTCTCAAATTTGTCATCATTGAAAAAATATTTCAGGACCCTAGAGGTGGACCATGGGAGGACAAACTAGATTTTAGAGAACTTATTTTGTTCGCAAATTAAGTTAAATGCATTAACTCAACCTGGTTTGAATGACAGTATTAGTTTAAGTAGTTACTTGAAATTGCATTCCTATATGGATTAAGATAGTATTTAATTATTCAAGATAGGTTTTTAAATATTAATATCCATGTGCATATTTTTAGTTTAAATGTTTTATTCATAGTTATTAGGTTAATATGTAATTGTCATAAATTAATATGTGTGTGATTCTACTTATTTATTCACAGTAGCTGGGTATTCATTGGGCCATTTTATCACATGATTTAACCTTATTAAGTATTTAAACATGTGTTTTTAATATGGTTGCATTCTGGACAAGTCCTTGATACATGCTGAGGAAAGCGCTAAATAAAGCAGAGTTTTTATGCAAGGTTGGAATTTTGTCTGGATTTGGCAATGACAGAGTCATATTTGTACCTGTTGTTGAGGGACCTGAGTGCATGTGTTATGTGGTGGATCCTGGCACCTGACAGGCAGCTGACTGCTACTTTCTCCTTATTCAACCTAGTGTGTGGGACATCAGTGTGTCTCACTATCGCGTCACCTATGACTAGTGTGTTGGGCATGCTGTTTTGCCTTAGGGGCTTTGGTTGAGTGGCACACTGTTTAGGAGAGTTATGTGTCTAATGATTAGTGTTGTGGTGGTTGATTGCATTTCTGCCTTGGAGGTCTCTGCTGCTTGGGTAGATTTTTATTGAAAGCCTCCAAGAAGGTGGGTGTGTGGTTTGTGTTTTTATGTGAAGGCAGTGCTGGTGTGTGTTCTGGAGGGCTATGTGTTCCATGTGGTGCAGTGTAAGTGCTGACCTTCTCCTCTTGACCAGCTATTCCTGTCTTGGCTGGAGAGTGCGTGGCTTCCAGTTTGGATATATAAGAGCATCTCTCGCAAGTCTGAGTGTTGGAAGGTAAGAGGAGAGGGTTCTCGATGTACAAGAAGCAGTTGCTACATTGCCTCAGGATGCCCAAGTTCACCAGGTTAATAGGAGAAAGCACAGGGAACTGACCTTTAGACACGCCTGGAGGGGTGGGCATTGATAATAAGTACTGGATCTGTTTCCTTGTAGAATGTTTAGTGCTGGTAGCACTTTAGCATGCTACAATAATTGTTACAAGAAGTCTGGTAAAGTGCTAGACTGATAAGCTAGTATAAGAGCAGTAGAGGAGAGAACTAGTAGATCTAAGGGAAAAAATGAAGAGCAGACTCTGGCACTGTTCAGAAGCCTATAAACAGTCCTGGATACAGCAAGTCTGTATCTGGACTAGACTAGTTACAGGAAAGGCAGGCAAATGTGGGCTTTTAAACCAGAAAGTTGAAAGAGATGGAAAAACTGTCCAAACAGCCAATAAACTACAATTTCTGGGCCAGGAACCACTCCTCTTGTGGTAGATAGGCTACTTAGTGCTTACCACTCCCACTGATAAGCTAGAAGGCTTCATACCAACACAGAAAGGCTTGGGGGGCTCAGAAGCTTACAAACAGTCTTGAACACAGCAAATCTGTATCTGGACTAGACAAGTTACAGGAAAGGGGGGAGAGAAGTGCAAATGCAGGCTTTTAAATCAGAAAGATGAGAGAGATGGAAAAACTGCCCAAACGGCCAATAAGTACAGTTTCTGGGCTAGAAACTACTCCTTATGTGGTAGATAGGTTACATAGTGCTTATCACTCCCACTGATAAGCAAACAGTCCTGGATACAGCAAATCTGTATCTGGACTAGACTAGTTACAGGAAAGGGGGGAAACAAGCTTAGAATTTTTTTTTTTAGTAAAGTGGAAAAAGAGAAAGCTGAAACAGAAGATAATTCAAGGTTAAGAATCTAAATGGGTTGGGCTTCTCAAATGTTCTCTCTCTATTAGGTAGAATGACACTAGACTGGGAGGAATGTCCCAGATCAAATATACAGTATGGATGGGCATCTGCAAAGCCACCAAGTATAAGAACAAGACAACAATAGGGAGGATGGGTGGGAAACTATTACAGATACTAGCTGTAGCCACTAAATGAAAGTTTTAAACAGATAAAGGAGCAAGGAGACTCTAGAGAATGCTTTTAACTGCAAACAAATCAGTTATATGATACCTGACTAGAACACAGAAACCTCAAATAAAATGCACAGAAAGGCAGTATCTAGCAATGAGAAATACAGTTAAAACAGTATAAAACAGTACATAAATGCAGTAAAACAGTAAAAAAGCTTTATAACAGTACAAAATGTAGTAGATTAACTGTATAGCACAATTATAAGCATTACAGAAGTGCAATTCAATGAAATAAGTGTAAGAAATTACTTATTCTGTTCTTGGAATCTTAAGACATTTCTGCTTATTCCCAGTAATGAATCATCATCCAAAACCTGGTAAATACATGCAGTTGACAATGCCTGTATGCAAAAAGTTAAATCAAATAGAACTCCAGTCAGGTTCAAACATTTGTCTTAAAGAACACATTTTCAAAAAAAATATTTCTAAACAGTTGTATTTGAGAAGGAGTAATGTTAAGAGAGATAATATTCCAAAAAAACAGAAATGCTAGTAGGTGGCAATTTACCTTGTCAGCTACCTATAACTCAGGTATCACTTAAAGTTAAAGCACCTAATGTGCAACCAAATTGAAGTATCATTTGTGCCATAAATAATTATTGAGGTTCATTAAAATTTTAGGTTTTGAAATCCCATTTGCACACCTCTGTGTAACTTCTCAAAATTCAGTACATTAACCAACAGCTCAGCATAATGGGCAGGTGCTCCCTGCAAGTACCCAATATGTATCGATGAACAGTACCATATGCATCACATGCCTGTTATCTTTCAAGGATCTGATAACATAAATAGCACTTTTTAATAGTGACTCTGATACATTTACAGATCAGACCATTGCTACCTACGAATTCAGTGTAACCTCAATGAGCATTTTTCCATTTATACTACATTTTCCTTTGGAGTATTAAGATTGCTACTTCCAGAAGGCAGTGACATGTCTGGGTGCCCATCTGGACTGAGGAAGAAACCAAACAGATGCTGACCATCTACACTGGAGTGGAGCATCTGATGAGAGCCAAGCCAAAGAAGTTTGTGATGATTGAAATCTGGAACCAGATTTTGGGAGAACACTGATGATGTACAGGGATCTACCATACTGGAGTGCAGGTTCACCACTGCCATAATGACCTGCATCGAAGTGATGCAGAAGAGCTTTGCTGGAGGATCGCCAAGGTGTGGAGA
This sequence comes from Protopterus annectens, assembly GCF_019279795.1. Classification (NCBI taxonomy): domain Eukaryota; kingdom Metazoa; phylum Chordata; order Ceratodontiformes; family Protopteridae; genus Protopterus; species Protopterus annectens. The sequence continues at coordinate 823,093,701 of NC_056729.1, forward strand.
CAGCCAATGGACCCCTAGTCCCCTACAGTAATTGTCACAATCTTACATATAGCTGAAAATTCCTATGGAATTTAGAGATATAGCTGTGTCCCAAATATATCAGATAAATGAATTTTATAACCATTAAGTGGCTTTTCTAACAATTAGCTCATCTGGATAATTAAAAGGATGTGGCAATAGCTTTCCATATAGGTATTGGTTCTATTCCTATGCTGGTGATTTGTTTATTAATGTTTCTCCTATACATAATTCTGAACTTTGTAGATGTGCATCTGTTTTCCAACATACAAAGGCATCATTTCACATATCCTATATAACTGTGTATCACTGATGCCTACAGTACGTACTAACCATTTCCTAGTTTTCCATTATAGTACGGTAGTATCTCCTACTCTAGCTGTATATCTCTGAATAGTAACTCCTAAATAACTTCTTTACTTTATTCCTCTTAATAAAGTGAACAGTATCACTACAGTTATGTTTGTTTAATCCAAGAGGGATGCCTGTCTGACTCAATAACATATTTTTTCAGTTATGTGTTGATAGCTGTTATTTCTTTGGATTATAATGACCAATAAGTGTGAGAAGTTTTTATATTCATCTGTTATCCAAAAGAATACAGATAAAGACAAGAAATGTGTGCTGCCTGTTAGCTTGGCTTGTAAGGAAACCAGGCAACATGCCTATAGTTTGGCATGCTGTGGGCTTAAGTCCATATGAGGGAAACACATCATTAAATTGCTATCTTGGTTTATTTCATACATAGTCAAATATTCTTCTATACATAACTACTTATTGATATTAACATTTATTTTGTGCATGGTTATGAATAACTCAGTTATTCATCAAATTCCTATGAATATTTTCATAATCCATCTGTTAACAGTAGGTCTTCAAGTGCATGCTTGGTAAAAACGTACTACATACTGTTATATGTCTGACAATGTTTTATGCAATATGGTATTTTCAAAAGTGGTAACAAGTGTTGTTTTTATCATTAATTATTAAATTCATTTCAAGAACCACATTATCATTTGAGGGAGTCAGATGGTCAGACCTACAGCTAAAATGCAGAACAGGGAGATACAGTGATGCATTTAATTATTTAATATTTGTTTACTGGGAAAATCTGACTTGGAACAAATCTAATTTTCAGCAGAGACCCAGGTAGAAGCACTTTAGATGCATGTCTTTGTAATGTGGGAGGAAACTGGAGTACCCAGAGAAAACTCACACAAACACAGGGTGGACACTCTGCACAGAAAGCACCCCAGCCGAGAATCAAACCAGAGAACCTCTTGCTGTGAGGCAACAATGCTCCACTGCACTACTGCACTGTCCATTTTGATTTGTGATGTGCACTTTGCCAAGGAATATTTTTAATTGTAGACCTCCCACATACCTTACCCTGCCCCTGATGTACAGCATCTTTTATGTTTCTGTTAACAGTAGCTATGTGATACAAGACACTGTCCTACTGCCCCACTGTCTGAGGAATCTAATATCTAATATCTACCCTACTATACGCTTCACCCATTTACACTAACCTTTCTAAGTATAACCTCAACAAACTAGCTTCATCATACAACAACATTGCTAGATTTGCTACAGATTCTCCTTATAGGACTCATCATTGTCTTAATCTTAAAAAACTAGGCTGGCTAGAACTACCCTACCTAATACAATCTTGCCAACTTACTATTGCCCATAAAACCCTTTATCACCCTGACAACACTCCTATGCTCTCCTCTCTCATTCAACCCTACAAAAACCTGAAGAACCTACGCTCTTCTAACAAGATACTGATTCAAACTTCCCTATCTAATAACTCAGCAGGTGACTCCACATTCTCCAACTCAGTTGGCAAAATATGGAACCAACTACCTCAAGACTTCACTACCACAACCTCACTCCCATTATTTAAAGCTAAACTAAAACTTTTCCTTTCCAATCACTGGCTATGCTCTTGTAACAACCCTGACTAACCGTTTTTTTCTTTCAACCATCTGCTTCTTTTATCCCCTCACTTCTTTTTCTCATTTACAGCTCACCTGAGTTCCCTTTTCATAAGTGTCCCTGTGACTCTTTCTTAAAATAGAAATATATATATTTTTTGTCAACTTCTTACAATGCTGCAATAGTTGTTTATTTGAATTTGACTTTTTGTCTCCTGCTAAGCCTCATACTGAACTCTATTGCTTATATAACTTGTAGCAGGTTTCATGTATGTTCTATAGTATTGTATAATGTATGTTCTATAGTATTGTATAATTCTGTGTTCCTGCATTGTGTGACATTTTTAACTTGTTTTTGTAGATTGTAGTGGAGCTTTTCTCCTCGGGCCTCCACTGAAAATGGACATGTATCCAGTTGGACTAGCCCGGTTAACAAATGTAAAATAAATAAAATAAAATAAAAATGAAGGTTTTACATTGTTGTTAATGGTTGTGACCACAATACTGACATGAATTCATCCTTGCTAAATATTTACTAACATGCCCAATATGTGTTCAATTTTTTGAAATCCTAAGCCATGATCCATATTAGCAGCCCATCCCACTATCCGGGTGATGCCATAACCTCAAGTCTTTTCATTGCATTCACAGCACATACTCTCATTCAAAGATGGATTAGCTAGGAAGGTAGGTATCAACGTTTGAGTTTGGTTGTATGTTAAATTTGCAGGTTTAAATCTTATGTTATCCAATCTGTGTTCAAAGATGTAAAAACTTATGCGTAACATTGCAAAATGTGTTTGTTGTTTATCGGATGTTCTTCAGAAGTAAGTTTTCTAGAACCTGATCTGAACAATGTATATCCCTGTTATTTTTGGACTACATCATTCGTAGGTATTCTTTTCTTTTTTCTGGTGATGAAGACTGGACCCAGAATCATGCCCTTTGCATTAAACGAATGCACAGGCTTGAAGAGCAGTGGAGGGAGAGAGGTATGTTTCTTAATTTTTCAGTTTTGTTAAATGAAATGCATCTGATCCTTGTTACAAGCCCGTTTTTTTACATTACCATGTATATTGCTTAGAATGCCTGAATATCCATTATGCATCAGTAAGGTAAGTGCAATAATCCCACTATACATGTGCTTAAATGTCTGACTGATATTCAAATATATTGAAATATCTTTTAGCATCAAACCATGTTTTCTGCAGATAGTTTTTAAAATGTTGGCCGCAGCCTAAATGACATTCAGGTTTATGTATTTGTCACACATATGGTGAGGTAGAGGTTTTATATACACACTTGTAGTGCTTTGATTGCTGCATATAATGCATGGGTTGGCAAACTTGTATGTGTGGTTGTGTTTCCCTGCATAGCCTGCCTGTTCATGGACTGAATAGGTGCCTGGTGTGTCAGTGTTCACACTGTCATTTTGCAGACTGAGTTGCATGCCCTTCATTTCAACATTGGTATTGTATCTTGCTGCATCAACTTGGGTGCTTTCGTTACAACATACATTTATCCTGTGTTTGTGGATACTTGTGCAGATAAGCATTTCTTTACAACATTTCATAATTAGCAAGCATCATCAGTATGCTTACATTTTTCAGGCTACTAATTGCTATTACCAATAAAATGAATCATGTTAACTTGTAAGTAGTAAACCAAACCAGCTCCAGGACAACCAAAGACTTTATTGGACCGAACACACAAGTCAACAAAAAACAAAGAAGTAAAAACACATTCACTTAGCGCTTTTACCCGTCATAACAGTTGGGCAGTTATGATGGGTGAAAGCGCTAAGTGAATGTGTTTTTACTTTTTTGTTTTTTGTTGACTCGTGTGTTCGGTCCAATAAAGTCTTTGGTTGTCCTGGAGCTGGTTTGGTTTTCTAATTGCTATTAATTGTAGGTAGGTCATGCATGCAGTTGTACACATACAATACTGTTAGTATGACATATAGTAGATTCTCATGTTCCATAGACTGTGAAGAATGAACATTATAATTATCTGATACTGTTGTATTCATTATATTGATATGGGTTCAGCCATTTAACATGCTGCCTGGCCCAGATGTTTGTTATACGGCTTGCCTACATTCCACAATATTGTCATCTCACTCTGTCTCCATTTTAACAATGGAATTTCATGGCTGTTCTTATGATTCATTACATGTAAAGGCTACAATTTACATTCACACACGACATTACTGCTCAGAAAATACAAACAAGTGAAAAAGAAAGGGAATAATGACCTGCACTCAGACACTCAGATGAGCAGTTTACTGAAGCAGACAACATTATTAAACAGTGCAGGTCCCAATTAACAATGTTATCTTGACCTTTTAAAGCTTTTAGTTTGGCAAAGTTCAATTGTATTAATGTGGCATCAGGCAGTATTGGGCATGATTCCAATCTAATGTCAAGATATGTTACATGTGCTTGCTTTGCGTATGTTAGCCATGCTTCATGCTGTACCATATTGAAATGTTCAGATGCAGTGTTGTGCTAGTTACTTATAAAAGTAATAAGCTAATATTACTAGTTACTTTTAAGTGAAAGTAATATGTTACTATTACTTATTACTTTTCTAAAAAGCAATATAATACTATTACTAGTTACTAACTAAAGTAATGTGCTCAGTACTTTCTGTGCATGTGCTCATGAACTACAGTGCCTTTAAAAGTACAACACACACACTATGATCTACATTCCCTGTGTATGACCGAACTGTTCTAATGTTGAATCTAAGACATGGATAAAATAAGTTCGATCGTGCACAATATAAAAAAAAAAAAAATTGAAAACAATATCAGGAGAGAAAAACTATCTCGTCTCCTGATATTAAAACTAAAATCTCCTTTAACACAAGGCTCACATTTCCTTAAATAATGGCAGTATTATGGGAAGGTTTCAATAACATTAAGGTGTAGGGTTAGGGTTGGGGGAAGGGGTAGTGTTATGGTTAGGTTAGCACCTATTACTCACCGCCCTGTACCACCTTAGTAATGGGTACTAACCCTAACCCTAACTCTGCCCCTTTCCCCAACCCTAACTCTACACCTAACATCATTAAAACCTTCCGGTAACCTGCCACTACACAAGACAGACTCAGACACACAAGCATTTACAAATACACACAGACAACAGTACATCCATCCCCTGACCTAATCCTTACCCTTACCTCAAAATACACAAACTGGAAGAAAAGCCCACAACACCCATCTTTCACTCATCCCTGACACTAACCTAACTCACATACATGCGCGCGCACACACACACACACACACACACACACACACACACACACACACACACACACACACACACACACACACTCTCACCACCATCCACACTTACCTGTATTGACATTCCATACCATTGATATATTCACTATTCGGCCATCCATACTGTTGACATTAAATCACACCCCTGCATTTATCAAGCAGATATATGTCCGGTCAAATGGAGGGGAATTATATGTATATATATATATATATATATATATATATATATATATATATATATATATATATATATATATATATGAATATATATATTTGGACCTACTTCAAAATCCCTGTGCCGATATAACCGATGTTCATTTACACGAGATGAAAATAGTGAAAGATGAAATACCCGAATGCCAGGGTAAGTAAACACTTGCCCAAACATACACAAAATGCACACTGAGTTAAGTAAAACCCACCTACGTGGCTGCACACCCCCACCCCGTCTATATACCCACTCTGGGATCACACTACAGTGGAGAAAAGAGCATGCTGGGTAAGTGTTTACTTACCCTGGAAAAATTTCACTGTTCAGCTATTTCATCTTTTGCTATTTTCACCTCACATAAATGAATGTTAGTTATATGGGCATTGGGATTTCGAAGTAGACCCATATATATATATATATATATATATATATAGCTTTATATATATATATATATATATATATATATATATATATATATATATAGCTTTATATATATATATATATATATATATATATAGCTTTATATATATATATATATATATATATATATTTTATATATCTATCTATCTATCTATATATATATATATATATATATATATATATATATATATATGTGTGTGTGTGTGTGTGTGTGTGTGTGTTATTGTCACTATTTTGTATTACAAACATCTGTGTAATAATGCTCAAGAAGTTTTTGGAGTCGTATGCATATTGACCATAATCTACAAGCAAAGGCACCCACAGGCAGGTGCAAGGGGGTGCACTCGCAACCCCCTTAACTAGCTGGCCTGGAGATTAATTTTCTTTTAATTAAAAAAAAATGGTGTTTTTTTAAGGGCGTCCTTCTTTAAGAATGTCCTTTGAATCCAGTTGCACAAACACAACAGGTGTTTGTGGCCTGTTTTTATCTTCTGTGCCTGTGCAACTGATGGTTTATGTCTTCATCTTCCTCTCCCATGTGGAATTTGAATTCCAGAAGATGTTTAGCCTGTGGACAAATCTAGTGAGAGGTAGGTGTGTGCATATGTGTGGTTAAGTGTTTAAGAGGTGTGTGTGTAAGAAATAGGTAGGTAGGGGTGTATGGATGTAAGAAGTAGGTAGGTAGGTAAGTGGGGTGTGTGTGCATGTATGTAAGAAGTAGGTAATTAAAAGTAGGTGTGTGCATACGTGTGTGTGTGTGTGTGTAAAAGAGGGAGGTAGTATACCCCTCAGCTGTCCAGGTTTTTGCACAATGTCCAGATGTTTACCCCATATTCCTCCTAGAAAGGATTGAAGTTGCTAAATAATGACAGATATTTGAGTTTTAGACGTCATATCCTTTAGAAAAATGCATACTAACACAAATCCTGTTATTCTAGCAAATTTCCAAGTTCATGAGAGCAATATTTATAATCTGTCCCTATTTATTTTAGGCTTTGTCCAAATTTCTTGCACTAAGAGGTTGTGGTGTGTGTGTGAAAGAGAGTAAAATTCCCTAGTTAGAGTTAGCAGGTGGAATTTATTTTCAAGTGCATTGTCAAGGAATTGTGAGCTTCAAGAGAAGAGAAGGTTACTGCTGTTCATGCTGTCTGCTTAAAATGTGCAACTGTTTTGTTTATCAAATGGTGTCACTATTGTGTTATAGAATTTTGAAGCAGTGTTAGTAGCACCACAGGTATTATGCTTGTGTCTTGATACAGAGGGCTGTAGGTTCTATTCCCACACCATGTACATTTGTTTTTTTTTAAGTGGGTAGGTGCTTCAGTCCTGAGTATGCCCTCCTTTGGATGAGATGCCTAGTAACTATGAACCTGTGTTTCAGCTTGCCACCCATTCCCTATTGCAATATACCAGCTTACTATTTTTTTAATGTAGCATAAGAATTCATTCTTCAAGATCAACAGGCACTACATTTAAAGACAAAACCCTGAAATATAAAGTTGTTTTCTAGCAACAACCTCTTCATCAGTTTCAGATCTCTTTAATGTGGAATTATTCAGATGACTTTTACTTCTGCAGAGATTGTGCATATTGACATAGTGGTGGTTTGTAATGGCAGAAGTTCGAGTGGCCTTTTATGGTTGAAATGTTCTGATTTGGGCAATTTGTCATTATTGGTTTGTATGTTTTGTTTCATTGCTTACTGGAAAATGTTCAAAATTATAAATTTCAAACACACTCTAACAAGTGGTGCTGTTTTATACAAAAGATATAATTTGATTATTATATATTATAATTAATGCAATAAGGAAAGTGAATCAAAGAACATTTGCATGGTCCTAAAAATGTGTGCAAGGGGCCTATGGTTTGCAAACAGCCCAAAGGTAAGCTTAACTCACCACTGGCCAGATGCATTTTCTTTGAATGTGGGTTTCAATGCTGTTTCATTAAATGTGAGTTTCAAACGTAGATACGTTTTAATGTGAAATCTATTTTCATTGTAAGACTATTGCTTTGTTTACATGCATGTATATTACAAAAACTGTTAGAGAAATGGTTACATTGAACTCGGCACAGCTCCTCGTGGTGGCCAGCAGTGTTCCTCTAGCAGCAGAGACCAGAAAAGACTACCTTTCCAGATTTTAAGTATTTTTCTTGGCTTTTTCGACTTTTTGTGCCTTTCGACTACTGTTTCTGCTTATTTTATCAAAGTTTGCACTGTTTTTACTGTGTTTAAAAGCTAAAACTGTTTACTGCACTTGCTAGTTTAAGTTTTGCCTAAAAGTTAAACTACAGGCTAATACACTCAAGTGTACTAGCTTTTGATAGCATTTAATTGAAAATCATAGCATTTATTGTGTTTTCTGCTTTTCTGTAAAAAAAAACTTGAAAAAAAGAAAAAAATATCCTTGCTTTCCATACTTTCCTAACTAGTGTTCCAGAGACCAGATTTTGCTGATCCCTGGGCTTTGTCTTGGTTCCTGTTTTCTCCATTTTCCTTGTTTGGTCAAGGGGTAGTTTCTTTACTCACTAGTGGGAGTAGGGAGTACTGAGCTGCCTGTTTGTCCTCAGAGGAGTGGTTTAAGGCAGTAACTTGTAGTTTATTGGCCATTTTGGGTAATTTCCTGTCTTTTCCAGCCCCCTGCTATAAAGCACGTTTTGGCGGGCTTTTCCAGCTATTGAGAACTCGGCACAGCTCCACGTGGTGGCCAGCAGTGTTCCTCTAGCAGCAGAGACCAGAAAAGACTACCTTTCCAGATTTTAAGTATTTTTCTTGGCTTTTTCGACTTTTTGTGCCTTTCGACTACTGTTTCTGCTTATTTTATCAAAGTTTGCACTGTTTTTACTGTGTTTAAAAGCTAAAACTGTTTACTGCACTTGCTAGTTTAAGTTTTGCCTAAAAGTTAAACTACAGGCTAATACACTCAAGTGTACTAGCTTTTGATAGCATTTAATCGAAAATCATAGCATTTATTGTGTTTTCTGCTTTTCTGTAAAAAACTTGAAAAAACAAAAAAATATCCTTGCTTTCCATACTTTCCTAACTAGTGTTCCAGAGACCAGATTTTGCTGATCCCTGGGCTTTGTCTTGGTTCCTGTTTTCTCCATTTTCCTTGTTTGGTCAACGGGTAGTTTCTTTACTCACTAGTGGGAGTAGGGAGTACTGAGCTGCCTGTTTGTCCTCAGAGGAGTGGTTTAAGGCAGTAACTTGTAGTTTATTGGCCATTTTGGGTCATTTCCTGTCTTTTCCAGCCCCCTGCTATAAAGCACGTTTTGGCGGGCTTTTCCAGCTATTGAGAACTCGGCACAGCTCCTCGTGGTGGCCAGCAGTGTTCCTCTAGCAGCAGAGACCAGAAAAGACTACCTTTCCAGATTTTAAGTATTTTTCTTGGCTTTTTCAACTTTTTGTGCCTTTCGACTACTGTTTCTGCTTATTTTATCAAAGTTTGCACTGTTTTACTGTGTTTAAAAGCTAAAACTGTTTACTGCCCTTGCTAGTTTAAGTTTTGCCTAAAAGTTAAACTACAGGCTAATACACTCAAGTGTACTAGCTTTTGATAGCATTTAATCGAAAATCATAGCATTTATTGTGTTTTCTGCTTTTCTGTAAAAAAAAACTTGAAAAAAACAAACAAAAAAAATATCCTTGCTTTCCATACTTTCCTAACTAGTGTTCCAGAGACCAGATTTTGCTGATCCCTGGGCTTTGTCTTGGTTCCTGTTTTCTCCATTTTCCTTGTTTGGTCAAGGGGTAGTTTCTTTACTCACTAGTGGGAGTAGGGAGTACTGAGCTGCCTGTTTGTCCTCAGAGGAGTGGTTTAAGGCAGTAACTTGTAGTTTATTGGTCATTTTGGGTCATTTCCTGTCTTTTCCAGCCCCCTGCTATAAAGCACGTTTTGGCGCATTAGCTGATTTAGCCTTGATTTAGCGCGATTTAGCGCGGAGCTGCCACTGTTGCACACTAGGGCAGCGCCGGTTAAGCAGGTTTAAACTATTCGGCTACCTAAAGTCCACTCTTCAAATTTTGCCTTGAAACTACCTTCCTCGACCTATACTACTGATCTAATCAGCGTATCCTATAACTAAAAAGATCATCTCTACTTGACTCTAAGTAGACTATTCTCTATCTGTTAAACCCAGCACTTGCTCCTACAGTACTTATTACCTTGATACGGCACTCTTATAGATAGCACCCCAAAAGGCAACCCCATTTCTCGGTCACCCACATCCCCCGGAATCTTTTTAAAGTTTTTGTCTATCCTTCTAGCATGTCGAGGGATCAGTTGCTAGTGTCCTCTCCTGCTCAGCTGGTGAACCTGGGAATATTGAGGCAATGTTACAACTGCCTCATGTACACAGACAACCCTCTCCTCCTCCCACAAAACACAAATACATGCGAGAGATGCAACTATACGGCCAAACTGGAGGCTGAGCTCTCTCAACATAGGACTGGCAAGACCAGTCAGGAGGAGAAGGTTACCACACACACTATAGACCCAGTCTCACATAGTACCATTACAACCTCAAATCATACACATAAACACACAAAGACATACTCGGAGGCTCTGAACAAAAATCTACCAAAACAGCAGAGGCCACCAAAGCAGACACCCAAACAACCACCACCTCAGAACACAACACCTGCAACACATAGACCTCACAGTCAGAGTGTCAAACAGTCACAGCCCTTAAGGCCAAACACAATGCCAGACACACTAGTCATTGGTGACTCCATAGTCAGACACACTGGCGTCCGCTCACCAGACTGAGTAAGGAGAAGGTCACAGTAAGCTGTCTGTCGGGCGCTAGAATCCGCCACATAACGCAAGCACTCAGGTCTCTCAACAGCAGGTACAAATACGACTCAGTCATTGCCCACGCTGGTGTAAACGACCTGAGACGTACCTCCTTGGACTACATGAAAAGAGACATTGAGGAGCTCTCTGATTATGTAGCCCAGGCAGGTATGACCCTGACTTTGAGCAGTATCCTACCTTCACCAAGAATGATGCCACAATACAGAGACAAGATGATCAGCTTTAACAATTGGCTTAAACACTGGTGTCATTCAAAGGGGATCCAGTATCTGTCTGCCTGTGATGACATGCTGGACAAGCCACGCTGCCAAGGGCGGCTTGCACCTGTCACCCTGGGATTCCGGATATTGGCAAAGGCTCTTGCCACCCCATAGTGCCTTTTTAGGCAAGGCTCAAATTCTAAACCTACCACCCTAGAACACAAAAAGGAAAAAACTAAGGGTAATGCTGCTCAATGCCAGAAGTCTAAATCTCAAAATGCACGCACTCGAGGCCCTTCTCAGTATGGAGAACATCGATGTCTGTGCTGTGACAGAAACCTGGTTCAAGGCTCCTGAGAGCACCCCAGCGCTATCAGGTTTTACCTCATATCATGCGTTCCGGCCCCAAAATCAGGAAAATACCAAGAAAGGAGGGGGGGTATCCATATTCATCAAGGACACCCACACCTCAAGACTAGTGGCAACGCATGATGCATCGGAGACCATCCAGGTGCAATTAACTGTAGGCAAGACTGCTCTGCAAATTGTAACATGTTACAGGCCACCCTCACAAACTCAGGAACCTCACATGGCCTTCCTGAAAACACTACAGGGGATAAATGTATCACCAAACACCATCATACTAGGTGACTTCAATTACCCAAATATAGACTGGGAACACTACTCAAGCCCAAACACCCTAGCCCAAAAGTTCCTGGAATTCATAAACTCAAATGCCATGGAACAACTAGTCACCATCCCCACAAGAGGAGATAACATACTTGATCTCATCATCACGAACATGGGAGCACAATGTTCAACACCGGAAGTATACCCCTCACTGGTGAGATCAGATCACAAACTAATCTCGCTGGAGGTCCTCATCCCACCCCCACCTGAAATAAAAAAGACCACAGTAAAGAACTTCTCAAAAGCCGACTTCACACTTCTAAAGACTAGTGTGGTCTCCTTTAAGGCCCCCGAGCCGGCGGAAAACAGTACTCAAGCCGCTGAATCACTTACAAATGCCTTCTACCAGCACCTGCAGGACTGCATGGATAAGGCAATCCCAAGCAAAACAAAGACTCTTTGTACCAAAGATAAGCGTCCAGTCTGGTGGACCCCAGCCATAAACAAACTCTACAACAAAAGGAGGAAGCTACTACAAGATAGAGCAAAATCCTTAAAAGGTAAGACACCCTTGATCACTATAAGTAAGAAACTAAGAGCTCTCATAAAATCATCCAAAGCAAATTTCGAGAGAAAAATAGCTAAAGACTCAAAAGACAATCATAAGGCCTTCTTTAGCTATGTTAGAAACCTAGGAGGAAACTCCCAGATATGCTCAGAACTAGTTCAAAATGATGTGAAGATTACTGATCCTACAGACATTGCCAACATACTGGCTGACAGGTTCAGTGCAAACTTCTCCCCTCCCCAAAAGGAGAGATATCTATACCAAACGATTGCAGCCCCCAAACATCTCCAGCGCCCAAGTGAGAACTGCTCTCTCCAAAGCAAAAACACAGCATCCATGGGACCTGATGGTGTCCCCGGCTGTGTGCTCCACGAACTCAATGAGGAATTAAACCCACAGCTAGGACAGCTGTTTAATCAAAGTCTTACCTCTGGATACGTACCCAGGAGTGGCGCACTGCAACTGTGGTCCCACTTCACAAAGGCGGTGCCTCCACCGACCCTGGAAATTACCGGCCATTAGCTTGACAAGCCTTATCTGCAAAGCCATGGAGAGGATCATAATGGACCTCATAAATAAAGACATAGGGAATTTGCAGACTTTGGATCCAACCCAGTTTGGCTTTGTCAAAGGCAGATCATGCCTTTTAAACTTGGTTGACTTTTTGAAACAGTCACCAAAGCCATTGATGAGGAAAGGCAGTCCATACAGCCTACCTCGATCTGGCTAAGGCCTTCGATACAATACCCCACTCGGGTATCATTGAAAACTCATCAGCTTAAATGTTAACCCATACATCACAAGATGGGTTGCAAACTGGCTGAGTGACAGAACCCACAGGGTCAGAGTTGCTGGCGCCATGTCAGACTCAAAGCCTGTCACAAGTGGTGTCCCACAGGGCTCAGTCCTGGGCCCACTCTTGTTTGGCATCTACTTTTCCGAAGTACAAGCAAACACAGGAGGGTTATGGCTGACAAAGTTTGCAGATGACTGCAAACTGGGCGCCATAGTAGAAAACACATCTGACACAGATATCCTTCAGAAGGGTCTCACAGAACCGGATAACTGGTGCCAGAGCCACGGCCTAAAGTTAAATGCCAAAAATGCATAGTCATACCCTTCGGGAAAAACAAGGTTACCCCTAGCTACCAAATAGGTGGCAATCCACTGAGCACAGAAGAAGTTATCAGGGACCTGGGGACCCAGGTTGATAGTAGTCTGTCATTCGACACCCATGTAGCTAAAGTAGTTAGGAAGACCTTCTACATTGCCCACCTTATCATGAAGGGATTCTCATCTAGATCAAGGAGGT